>NC_092265.1:29735479-29736606 GCF_036320965.1 Panulirus ornatus
CGTCTCCCAATTTCAGAGTCGCTGTAGCCCTCATTATGAAGCTGTAGAATAGCTTCACGTGTCGCTTGTGAGGTCTCCATGGTAAAATTAGATATACCACAAAAACAACCTTTCGACATTGGCTCGCAGTGAACTATACCCGCGCTGTTTCATTGTTTCAAAAATATATCGCATGTCTCATTACATTTCCTGCATGGACACGAAATGGCGGTGTAAGATAACCTTTATGGACTGCCACGAACCCAGATGTGCTATAGAATAATACAATATCAATAGTAAAACATATTCTTCCCAAATTACACCTATACAATATGAAGCTATTGTGTTTACCTCGCATCACATTGAGGTATGCTGCAGCTACCACATGCGAGGGTTGCCGCATATAGCTGTGTGTGTCTCACAGATATATTACACACACCAATTCAAAAGTAGGGGTTCGTACTGCCTTGTATGATGTAATTTTATTGTTAATAATATAATGCCGCTCTTGTGGCACGTAACTTACATGGGTCTAGCATAGGACTCTTGGAAACCTGTGGCTTCCAGGCACGTATACCAACCCTACCGGCATGGTACATCAGGTAGGTCAATGATCATTACAGACGTCTTCAACCCCCTCTGCGCGATAGTTTTTTTGTTGTGTGTACGTCCTCCTCACTGCTGAGATGGTCTACACAAGGGAAGGGGGAGAGTCTTCGCTAGTCACAGTCAGGTGGTTCATTTATTTCATCATCATACCAGTGACCCAGGTTGACCTGCTTCACATGCTGCACCTTGTCTGGGTAATAGACCATCTTCGCAAGTCGTACTTCGTGTTGCACTTTGTTGCAAAGTTGCTTGTAAAGTCGTTGCTTATGTTTGTTTTAGTGTGAGTGTTGAGAGCAGGACTGCATAAAGTGGCTAGATGTGGGTGCGTGATGATCCAGGGAGCGTCCGTTTCGGCCGGGGGTGTGATACCGTCTTCCGGGAAGAGAAGTGTTGGTAAGTGTGACTGCAGTTTCAATGTAACTTTTCCTCCCACATGATCTTAAAATATTCACTGGTTACCTCATTCCCATCAATAATAATACTACCCACCACCAACCACACACCACTTCTAGACATTAATATTCATTTTTACATAAAAT
>NC_092265.1:29736706-29750336 GCF_036320965.1 Panulirus ornatus
TGGCGCAAGTTTGTGGAAGTGATTTACGCAATGCCGGAGAGAATCCGCCTTCACCAGAAATAATGTCTCAGACCATACAATATCTGCTGTTGGACGAGCAGGGGACATTAGACCAATATATTCCTGTAGTTTAGTGCTCTTCCCAAACACGCAGCAAGATATTCGTAAAAGCGTTAAACTGAACTTTTCCATCGGTTTTCATATCTTTAATTACTTACACCAGTTCCAACAGATGGAAAAAATCATTTGAAAAATCAGAAATTATTTGCCTATAAAAAGCATTTTGATCGATCGTACCAAATATTCAATTATTTCTGTACCCGACAAAATATTCAGTCACTCCTATATCCGACATTTTTCCTGCTGGCTGGTGCTGTTAAAGTCATATGGTAAATCACCGCAATTAGATTATAGATATATTCATCTATATGGAATGGCTCAGCGTGAAGAAACATATATATTTTTACTAAATCCTCCTCTTCACTAAACCCCCATCTCCACTACTTAGCTCTAACACAACATCTTGACTACACCATTGTATGACCACATTATCATATCATAGTGTTCTTATCTTCACCACAGCCTCGGCAAAATTGATGTTTTCTTTACACATCAGGGTAGATGGCCATCTTTATGATGACAGAGAACACACATAACATATTAAACCACTTATCTTTAGTCACTTAAATCTAATTTCTGCTGTTAAAAACGAATTATAATGACAATCCCTGTGTTCTGTGACGGGACATTGTACGGGTGAACGAACTGTTGTCAGGCACTATTAAACTATTAAACTATTGAGAAGTAAACTTAACTGTATTAAAGTATTGACTTCACTATATTAGACTTCTCTATATTAAGCTATGCTAGGATATGATCAGTTCCCAGGTTATATAAGGGCGGAAGCCGGGACCGAGAGCATCATTTGAGCTGTGACCTCTGTCGAGTGAACATCTCTGCTCCGCCTTGCAAGCTCCCTCAACCTTTCCTCGAACACTTCAATATAATAATGTTCACCAACGAGGTAAGGACGACTCTCCTTTGTCCAGGAGATGGAATTTGAATATGTCCATGTATTTGACATGGGCTATGGCTGTGTGGACATGGAAGTGGAATACCCAGACGTGGAAGTGATGGATGGAGTGGAATTTGGCTATGTGGATATGGAGGTGGAATACCCAGACGTTGAAGAGATGGATGGAGTGGAATTGGTGGAATACCCGGACGTGGAAGTCATGGATGGAGTGGAATTTGGCTGTGTGGATATGGAGGTGGAATACCCAGAAGTGGAATTGGAGGAAATGGAATATGGGTGAAGCTGGTATGAACGCCATATGGATTTGGTGAAGGTTGACCTCGTAATGTGTTGACGTTAACTAGGTCAACCACTGTGACCATGTGGCGGGGAGGGCCACATCCACCAACCACGTAGCGAGCCCCACCACGGAGAAGTATCCTGGCTGCATCCACGTATTATCCTTTACTTTGTAATGGACTTCATTGGATGCACTTATGATGCTTTACTTTGTAATGGACTTCATTTATAAAGAAGTTATTTGGCGAACTAAATACCACAGCGACAACCGGAGCTCCCATGTAAGGGCTAAATTCCCGGCAACGGCGACAAACGCTTCGGAAAACAACAAAATTCATCCAAATCCAAGAAAATTTGCTGATGGTTCCAAATGGTAATAATACCGATGAAGCTGGGGGTAAAGGAGTTTTAAGTTTGGTCAAAGATGGTGGAAGTGGTGGTGTGAGGCATTGTGGCTGACCAAACCATGTAGTTACAGCTGTCATTCAGGTGGGAGTCATTTATCTAATGATTTGACCATTGCCACACTTCGACCACCGCTGCTGGCAGCCCTCTTGAAGCAAAGCAAGACCAAAACAACGCTAAGTAGCAACAAGATTTCTTTTTTAATTTCAATAAACGTGAGCGTTGATTCAAAAGGTGTGTCTATCTAAGGTTGGATTCCTACTTTCTCCAGGGCTTCTTCGTCTGCAGTTCCACATGCGTTTGTCTATATCTCATACCATTGGGCTGGTGTTGTGCTTAGAAAAAAAGTTGTAGGCCCAAGTAGCGAGGAATAGTAAGTTCAGAATATGTATTGAAGTTGTCAAATGTTGACGATCGTGATATTAATGGATTCCTTAACTGAAAAGTTGATTATTGAGTCTGGGTTTTTGACATGACGTACCTCTTCCTCCAAGTGTCCCCATAACTTGGGCAAGGCTTTGAATTAGAATTGGAGGGGGTTAGAAACCACTTCATACCAAGTCTTAAGACGAGAAAATCGAGGGGTAATAATAACTCTATTGTCAAAATTCATCAACTAAGACCATGAATGATGGTCCCGGGTGCCCAAAGGGGGATGAACGAAGCTTCGAGATGGTATCGGGGTGATGAACACAAAGGGTAAAAGTATCTCTGGTGAGAGGAAAGGGGGAAAACACTGATAACAAAGTGTTAAAGGGTTAGTTATCCTCCTCGCCTGAGTGATAGGCATGACGAGGAAATGGAGAGAATTAACTCTGGAGGCGGAGAGCTAGAGACACAGTGATCTTTGGGTAGGTTGTGGCCATATTTCCCCATTTACAGTACATCTGGAGTTTCACCAGAAGCTACAGGGGGTAGTACGTACGACTCTATAGATACCACAAGAGTTTTAAGGTTTCGTTCAAGGAAGATATAGACCTTATGTGTCTGTCATGATCAATGATACTGTTAGATTTCTTACCCACTTGTGGTTCTGAAGGTGTTATTATGGAGGGACCAGATGGAAGGCTGACATGCACCTAGATTATCATATTTGATGTTCCCACATGTTTAGATCATGAAGATCTTCAATTAGATGACAGATTTGTTGGGGTTACATGACGTTCAGATAAATCTGATCCTAAACCATAGTTGAATGCTTTGATTAAGGGGTTAGATGTCACAAGTGAGGTGGATTCTTTGTTAAATTTAGAAATGGTTTATGTGCAGCGCTCAAAGTATAGTATACAAGCTAGGCTGTTAAAATGTTTCAAATCTATGGAGAATAAACACAAATCTATGAAGACATATTGAAAATGATTCATGGCATTTTAAATAAGACTTAAGATCAGATAAGTAATCAAGGCAGGAGGCATAAGCCAGCTTAGACCACACATAAGCTAGTTAAGGGTTGGAATACAGTGCTCAGAAAAGCACCAGAGTTGATGAAGTCAAGATCCATATGATACTTGAAACTGGATTGCCACCACTCAAATTGCTGAATGTACAACAGAGGTAAGACAACAAGAGTGAACATCTCTGCTCCGCTGTTCCTGACCTGTGGTTGGCCCCTGAGGTCAGGGAGCGCAAGCCGGTCTTCCCAGCCAGTGACGTCTTCTCTTTTGGGCATCTAATGAGGCACGTGTCCATCCTGGTCAGGAAGCAGGGTGTGCGGGAAAGCCTCCAGGGCCTTTACCAAACAGCGACCCACAGCGACCCCTCAGAGAGACCAGCTCTGCCACTTATTATTGGTGAGCTGAAGAAGGTGATGAGGTCAGTCCGCCGGAGGCGTACCAGAGGAGGGGGCCAACGGAACCAGAGGAAGGGCAGGAAATGAGGTGCCCTTCCTCAACTATCTACCTCACAATAACGACTTTGTTTTAGAGGAAATTTTACTTGTAATATAATGGGAAAGAACTTTGTTTTAGAGGAAATTATTATCTTTACATAGCTTAAAGCGGGATATTTTATTTTAGAGGAAATTAAAATATTTATTTAAAACGGGAAAAAATTATGGAACTCGAAATGCAACCACCTCCTCGTGGTGAGTTCTGGGTGATAAGAGATCAAACATCTCTTATCAGCTAAGAGTTGCATACAAACGTATTTCCTGATAAGTAAAAGACAACTGGATAATGTTCTTATGATGTTAAATGTTCTTAGAGTCTGGCTAGTGCTATCTTGGAGGTCTTCTATCCCCTACAGCTCGGGCTGGGCCCAGACTGTATCATGGACAACGATAAATGGTCTTAGACGAGCTATCATGGACAGCGATAAATGATTTAGCCTAACTATTATGGACAACGATAAGTGATCTTAGCTTAACCATCATGGACAACGCTGAATTATCTTAGCATAGCCGTCATGCAAAATGATGAATGATCTTAGCCTTACTATCATGGACAACGATAGATAATCTTAGCCTTGCCATCAAGGTCCATTTTCAGTCGTCCATCATAAATTTGCATGTTATTCTAATATTATTAATAGTTTGAACCTTATAAAAGACTGACTTGGTTCAGTTGTATGTTTTCATACAAGAACAAATTGAAGTGTCCCAAGCATTTTGAAATGGCATTTGTACTACTTAACTCTCGATGTTAGTGAAAACATGTGAGATAACCACGACTGAGCAGCTTTCCTGTGTGCTGTGAATTTATTACCTTCCTTTTTCCTCTCTCTCTCTCTCTCTCTCTCTCTCTCTCTCTCTCTCTCTCTCTCTCTCTCTCTCTCTCTCTCTCTCTCTCTCTCTCTCTCATCAAAATATTCGAAATTATGAAATTCAATGTAGCCAAACTTAAATTACTTGTTTGTCTTGTAAAGTTGATCGTAGGTTTTTTTTTTTATATATATATATATATATATCCCTGGGGATAGGGGAGAAAGAATACTTCCCACGTATTCCCTGCGTGTCGTAGAAGGCGACTAAAAGGGAAGGGAGCGGGAGGCTGGAAATCCTCCCCTCTCGTTTCTTTTTTTTTTTTTTTTTTTCCAAAAGAAGGAATAGAGAAGAGGGCCAGGTGAGGATATTCCCTCAAAGACCCAGTCCTCTGTTCTTAACGCTACCTCGCTATCGCGGGAAATGGCGAATAGTATGAAAGAAAAAAGAAATATATATATATATATATATATATATATTCTATTTATTCATTTTGCTTTGTCGCTGTCTCCCGCGTTAGCGAGGTAGCGCAAGGAAACAGACGAAAGAATGGCCCAACCCACCCACATACACATGTGTATACATAAACGTCCACACACAGTACATATACATATCTACACATCTCAATGTATACATATATATACACAGACATATACATATATACCCATGTACATAATTCATACTGTCTGCCTTTATTCATTCCCATCGCCACTCTGCCACACATGGAATAACAACACCCTCCCCCCTCATGTGTGCGAGGTAGCGCTAAGAAAAGACAACAAAGGTCTCATTCGTTCACACTCAGTCTCTAGCTGTCATGTAATAATGCACATATATATATATATCTATATATATATATATATATATATATATATATATATATATATATATATATATATATATATATATATATATATATATATATATATATATATATATTGGGGAGTAAATATATAAAACCATTTTGGTGTCTCAGATTTTGGACATGAATCAAGGTATATTTACGCCACTGACTAAGATTATGACCTTCATTTCCTTCCAGTAGATACAGGTTTTCAGATAATGCAATTATCAATAAATGGACCCCTCACGAGCATAGGTAGTTCTAAGTGGAGCTTAAAATGTTGTGCTTCTACACAATGACAACAAATATGGATCACTCCCAATTGGTGGTTCAACTATGATGAGTGAACAGCAGGACACAATCGTCCTGGTCTTACACAAGATATTATACCACCATGACCAATGGTTAATGTGTGTGGATCTTAAGATGGTGACTTTTCTCCTGGGTCAGCAGAGTGGGTACAACAAGTAGCCCTGCTTTATCTGTCTCTGGGATAGTAGAGCTGAGGATGAGCACTGGCTGAGAAAACAATGGTCTCTGAGAGAAAACATGTTGGTTGGAGACAAGAATGTAATGGCAGAACCCTTGGTTGACAGAGATAAGATCATTGTACCACCACTGCACATCAAACCAGGTTTAATGAAACACTTTATGAAGGTTTGGGACAAAGAAGAACACTCTGCTTTGACTACATATGCAGAAAATGTCCAGCGCTGATCATGGACAAGGTGAAGGCAGGTATTGTCGACGGGTCACAAATCATGGAACTCATGAAAGACCCACATTTCCAAGATTCAATGACCAATGTTGAGGCAGAGGCATGGTCTTCGTTCACTGTGGTTGTAAGGAATTGTCTTGGTCACCATAAAGCAGATAACTACCCTGAACTAGTGGAGAACCTGCAATCTTCTTTCCCTCAACTTGGCTGTAAAATGAACATCAAAGTGCATTACCTCCACACCCACTTGGCCAGACAACCTAACTGAGGAACTGGCTCAACCATTCCACCAAGATTTAAGAACCATGGAAGAAAGATCCCGGGGACACTGGGATACCCATACCTGGGACACTGGGATACCCATACCTGGGACACTGGGATACCCATACCTGGGACACTGGGATACCATACCTGGGACACTGGGATACCCATACCTGGGACACTGGGATACCCATACCTGGGACGCTGGGATACCCATACCCTGGGACACTGGGATACCCATACCTGGGACACTGGGATACCATACCTGGGACACTGGGATACCCATACCTGGGACACTGGGATACCATACCTGGGACACTGGGATACCCATACCTGGGACACTGGGATACCCATACCTGGGACACTGGGATACCATACCTGGGACACTGGGATACCCATACCTGGGACACTGGGATACCATACCTGGGACACTGGGATACCCATACCTGGGACACTGGGATACCCATACCTGGGACACTGGGATACCCATACCTGGGACACTGGGATACCCATACCTGGGACACTGGGATACCATACCTGGGACACTGGGATACCCATACCTGGGACACTGGGATACCCATACCTGGGACACTGGGATACCATACCTGGGACACTGGGATACCCATACCTGGGACACTGGGATACCATACCTGGGACACTGGGATACCCATACCTGGGACACTGGGATACCCATAGGATGGTGTATTAGTGCTGGATCATTGCAGGTGATTGTGGTGGGTCAGGTGAGCACAAACGTGAGATGTGTGAGGACATGAAGAACAATGATATATAACTTTCTAGTTTGGCCTCACCGGCAACCACCATTATCTGTGGATGTCATCATCATCATTTAATCCTAAATCATCAACAAATGCTACTTGTAGGAAGCCATTTGTCTTGATGCAACAATAATGATGGTATGTTGTATGTGACACAGCAATTACTGGTATATCATCATATCTCGATCACCAGAGAACAACAACGGACGACCAGGACGAGGACGAGGACGAGGACGAGGACGAGGACGACGACGAGGACGACGAGGACGAGGAGGAGGACGAGGACGAGGACGACGAGGACGAGGACGAGGACGAGGACGACGAGGACGAGGACGAGGAGGAGGACGAGGAGGAGGACGAGGAGGAGGACGAGGACGAGGACGACGAGGACGAGGACGAGGACGAGGACGAGGACGACGACGAGGACGAGGAGGACGAGGACGAGGACGAGGACGAGGACGACGAGGACGAGGACGAGGACGAGGACGAGGACGAGGACGACGAGGACGAGGACGAGGACGACGAGGACGAGGACGAGGACGACCAGGACGAGGACGAGGAGGACGAGGACGAGGACGAGGACGACGAGGACGAGGACGAGGACGAGGACGAGGACGACGAGGACGAGGACGAGGACGAGGACGAGGACGAGGACGACGACGAGGACGAGGACGAGGAGGAAGCCATATTTAGAATCACCCGGCCACCAAACCTGCCTGACCTGACCTGACCTGACCTCATCAACACAAGACTACCATCATGACCAAGTGTCATGTGGTGGTGTTGACCTCATCATCACTGATGACATCATCATGATGATGATGATGACGTCACCAAGTGTCATGTGTTGACGTCATCATCAGTGATGACATGATGATGATGATGACGTCATGATGTGTTGACGTCATCATCATCAGTGATGTGGCAAGTCTGGATTCAGGAGATATGTTCAGTGGGGTTCAGGTCAGGTCAGGTCAGGTCATGTGGTTGGTTGGGCGGGGTCAACATTCCCCAGTGGGGCTCAAACCACACCTTAACACCCCGACCCACCCACCCACCCACCCACTCACCCACCCACCCACCCACTCACCCACCCACCCACCCACCCACCCACACCTGTGGATGGGGCACTTGTGGACGACGAGGTCAAATGGCTCCGGCCGGCTCTTGGTTGTGGCCCAACCTGACCTGCTGCTGTACGGGGCGTCAGTAGAGAACGTTTTCTCATCACAGAAAACGACCAGCTGCCAGAAGGAGAGCAGCTGGTCGACCTGCTACACCAGCTGTCCCATCCTCCTCTGCTACATGTTATGTGGCTCACCCTGGCTGGCTGGCTGGCTGGGTGGCTGGGTGGCTGGGTGGCTGGCTGGCTGGCTGGCTGGGTTGGTGGGTGGCTGGATGGCTGGGTGGGTGGCTGGGTGGCTGGGTGGCTGGCTGGGTGGGTGGCTGGCTGGGTGGCTGGCTGGGTGGCTGGGTGGGTGGCTGGGTGGCTGGGTGGCTGGCTGGTTGGCTGGCTGGCTGGCTGGGTGGCTGGCTGGGTGGCTGGGTGGCTGGGTGGCTGGGGGTCAGTTGTGTGCGTGGGTGGGTGGGTGGGTTTGTGGGTGGCTGGGTTGGTGGGTTGGTGGGTAGGTGGGTGTGAGTGCAGGTCTCCCATGTTCTATATGTTACAACGCTAACTTGGTCTCCACAATATTTCTTGCCACAACCAATGTGTCTAATAGCCACCATCTTCCTGGCCCATCTTTCTGGGTCATGTTTACACCATCATTCATCATCATCATCATCACTACACATAGATGATGATGATAATGATATATTAACATTGTCATTTGAACAAGGTCAGGTACTCACGTGACCATAAGACAACTTCTCTCACATTATTATATGAGTCGCCAACTCACCAATACAGTTGCCGCCATTAATGTCACCTAAAATAACGCCATCATTACTAATATTGTTGACTATATTTTGACCACCATCCAGGATGGTAGTGAACCACTGTGGCTGGCTGATTGGAAATAAGATGACGGTCACCTGCCACAACACTAACAATACTCCAGCTACAACAACACACCTGGTGACGTCAACCTCCATGACGTCATCACTCCAGCCAGTACATTGTCTCAAGTAGTGACGTCATAGTCTGTAAAATGTTTTGGACAAATATGGCGGTATCTGGCAACTACCTCCTCCTCTCGCGTCCACAGGTCTTCTTTGTATTTGCAGAGTTTCTCTTAATAAAAAGTAATTCATAAGTCCATATTTTAAGTTTTATTCGTTTTATAGACATAATACATTTGGCTGGCCATCATTAGTTGTTAAATAACTTACTTCCTTTGGTGAATTAAGGTGGATGTGCTAGCTGACGCTGCCGTCTGTGATGCCACATTGCTGACACTTTTATAACCCCACATTACACTGCCCCGCTTATTCTAGATGCTTCCAAAAGCACTAACAAAATGTTATGTTATTCTGGAGGGAATAAAATTATAGATAACTTACAAATTTGCTGTGACCAAGCTTGAGGTGAGTGGGTATGAAGGAGTGAGAGTATGGGCTGGAGGGGCTGGGGAAAATGCCACATGTCCCAAGATTAATATCAGTTGCTCACCTGTAATTGCTAAATAAAACAAAACATTAGTTCATAGTGTCCTAAATTACTAAGCAACGTCCCTACTATTCATAAAATGTTAAATTGTTTATGTTATGCAACGTCATGATGTGCGTAAATAACTAACTTTTCCAATATGGCGGCAACACCTACTTGCTGGAAACACATAACCCATCCCTCCCCCACTCCTCCCCATTTCCCTCGTTAGCGAGGTAGCGTTAAGAACAGAGGACTGAGCCTTTCAGAAAAATCCTCACTTGGCCCCCTTCTCTGTTCCTTCTTATGAAAAACTAAAAACGAGAGGGGAGGATTTCCAGCTCCCACGCTTCCTTCCTTTAATGTCGCCGTCTACGACACACAAGGAATACGTGGGAAGTATTCTTTCTCCCCTATCCCCAGGGATATATATATATATATATATATATATATATATATATATATATATATATATATATATATATATATATATATATATATTCCTATTAGTCCACGGGGAAAAAGAAACACGATAAGTTCCCAAGTGCACCTTCGTGTAATAATCACATCATCAGGGGAGACACAAGAGAGAAATATAAGTCAGTTGATATACAACGAAGAGACGTAGGTAGGACGCCATTTGGTAAACATGCCTTTCATTACTTACTCGATCAAGCCGCCTCACACTAAATACATTCCTCAAACATTTCATTTCCGAAACCTCCATCCTCCTTCCCACAACACTATCGAGAGCCCATGCCTCACAACCATATAACATTGTTAAAAGTACTAGTACCAGTGTCCGGGCGTGGCCACTCCTCCATATTGTTTCCCAGGTAGCCACTTGGGCAGCGCTACTGTGCGTCGACTTCCCATTGGTGGACCGCTGCTGCTTGCGATTTGTGATTGGTTCTCTGCGGCCCAATAATTTCTGTGCTACGCCTCCGCGGTAGTTGATTGGTCATCGACCAATCTTCACTATACCCTGTCTGTCCCATCAATCAATTCATTATAATGTGTGTCCCATCTACACATCTTCACTATACCCTGTCTGTCCCATTTATGGATCTTCACTATACCCTGTCTGTCCCATCTACGAATCTTCACTGTACCCTGTTAGTCCCATGTATGCATCTTCACTACACCCTGTCTCTCCCATCTATGGATATTCACTATACTCTGTCTGTCACATCTATCGATCTTCACTATATCCAGTCTGTCCCATCTATGGATATTCACTATACCCTGTCTGTCCCATCTATCAATCTTCAGTGTACTCAGTCTGTCCCATCTATGGATATTCACTATACCCTGTCTGTCCCATCTATCAATCTTCACTGTACCCAGTCTGTCCCATCTATGGATGTTCACTATACCCTGTCTGTCCCACCTATCGATCTTCACTATATCCAGTCTGTCCCATTCACCTGTACCCCTGGTCACCATGTAACAACCATTAACCCACCTACAATATTTTAGATGGTCTCTGCATTCAAAATCGCCGAAGTCGACTATGCTTTTGTTTGTATGAAGTCGACTATGCTTTTATTTCTATGTGGGATATTAGAGCATGGGGGTACCTTACTATATTTTTCCATATCAATATAGACTCACTATATTTGTGGACATACAAGGATAACCGAGGTTACTTCGTAAAGTGCACAACGTAATCATAGTATCTTCAACATGGAAGTTTTTGCAAAAAGCTCAGTTGTGGAGGTGGTCGAGCAGCAGCAGGTGCTCTGGGTCGCCCTCCTTGACCAGGCCTACCTGCCTTTCCACGATGAGGATGATTTGCTGGACCGTCCACCACACGAGACCCGACTCCCACATATAGATGAGTTGGGCTGCGATGATGACGACATACATGTCATCGTGCCCACCAACGAGCAGTTGCAAGGGGTTCTCAAAACCGTCCTGCAGAGGTATACCATCAGGGTCGTCAACGTTCCATACAAAATCTCAAGGACGAACGTCTGGGAATTCTTCAAGCAGTTCGGCGACATCGTTCGCTTCGACATGCAGTCCTACACGACCTACGAGAACCACCGCGGGATTGCCGTCATCCAGTACTCCTGCTATGCCTCCTACAAGAAGGCACTTCTTGCCGACGTGACACCACTTTCCGTCAACGGTCGCTGTGCAAAAGTGAAACTTCACCGTCCCACTGATGCTGACCAAGTGACCTCGCCCACTCAAGTGGCACTGCAGCCCACACTCCCTACCAGACCCACCATCCATGAGGAAATGCAGCCCACCCCACTTGTCAGGCCCACCTTCAGGGAGACATGGCAGGTCTCAAGACCTGTCAGGCCCACCATTCAAGACCGACTTGGTCCCCCAACACATGTCAGGCCCAGCATTCTAGACCGACTGGGACCAATAACACATGACATGTCCTACGTTACAGACCGACTGCACTCTACACCACGTACGGGCGTTAAAAGGCGTGTCGAGATGACACACGCTCCCCGTGCAAAAAGATTCAGTTGGTGAGGAACCGGAGTTCTTTCTTCCTGCTGGTGCTGCAGGAGAACACGGCCCTAGAGTGGACACTGGAGGTGTGTTTGTGTTTGTGTTTGGGTTATCACTGAGGAACCAACACCAAGACAACTTTAGTTTCGCCTCGCCAAGGATTACGTTAATCTGGCGGAAGTCTGGTTTTCTCCCAGTAGTGGATGACACATAGTATCTACGTAGGGACGTTGAAAAACAAAGAAAAAAAATGGGAACATTATCCAGTCCAAAAAAATACATAAATTCACGGGGATAATTTCCTTCGTCTTCAAAGAAAAAATGAAACTCTTCCGACGCTACCGTGCCTTCCATAAAGCAACCCTCAAAGACATCACTTTCTACACAATGTGCAAGGATACAGTTAGCCAATCTTCATATGGCTGGGGCTATTGTTCCCTCTGATTGATTCATTTTTCAAGATTAAGGAAAGTTATAATAAAAATATTGTATTGAGTTTCTCCGTTGGCGTCAGGGTAAACACCCATCCCCCCGAAGCTTGGTTACCTTTCCGTGGTGGGGGGGACTTCATGGATTGGGCAGTAGCAACCATCGTTGGTTGATTCTGTTCAATCCATGAACGAAAAACCAAGCATCTTGAGCGTAATTGTCGTTTAAATTCACTTGGTGTCAAAACTGACGCGAAAGCGGTTGTCTCAATTTTGTCAGAAATGTTTGTGCGTTTCGGCCTGATGGCGGGAGTCGGTTTGGCGCTGTGGTCATGAGGGAATACGAGGGAGACTGGCAACCGTCCCAGAAGTAGCTACAGTGAGGCCCAGCAGCTGTCCCTAATACTGTGGAAGGCACTCATGTAAGGTGTGCAGTGAGGCGCAGCAGTAACAAGGGAAACGGACAACCAAAACAGCAATCTTGATCATCAGGAGGCTATCCAATGCTCAGAGTAGATAAGGACGATTATTGTATGGCTTCGCTCAGAGGATGAAAATCTTAGCCGTGAAAATCAACAAGTAAAATAACTAGTAGTTAGTGGTAGTGAAGTGGAATTACCGCATTTCTGTGGTCTTAATAGTAAAACGAAACTTTTCGCTTTCTCCATCAATCTAGAGGTGTTGTAGACCACCATCCTTAAGGTTGTAAGGTAATGGTAACTTCAAGGCTATGACCTCAGCAAATTTGTGATGGAAAGTGCAGGAAATGTGATAATGTATATGATATAAATTATATAGTTGTATAATAAATGTGTATTAGAGTTTTGTCTTCTCTTTGCCCGTTCATTAATTCATATACAGGTAAGTTTTCTCTCTAACGAGGTGGGATAAGCTACGTGCACTCGGCTTATGAATGTGGTGACTTTCCCTTCATTACCACAATGGTGTGCTGAACTGAAGACGTAGAATTCCGTAGACGAAACTAAGATAGGAAATCAATCTACATCAAAAATTGAACGTATGCATCTTTAGATGGACATAAAACAAACGGACGGAGGAGCACACTGGAGCAAATGAATTCCAATATCACCACTTAAAGTAGGCCTTTCAACTAGTTGTG
>NC_092265.1:29750436-29862635 GCF_036320965.1 Panulirus ornatus
TATATATATATATATATATATATATATATATATATATATATATATATTTATTATTTTATTATTTATTTTGCTTTGTCGCTGTCTCCCGCGTTTGCGAGGTAGCTCAAGGAAACAGACGAAAGAAATGGCCCAACCCACCCCCATACACAATGCATATACATACACGTCCACACACGCAAATATACATACCTATACATCTCATGTACACATATATATACACACACAGACACATACCCATGCACACAATTCAAACTGTCTGCCTTTATTCATTCCCATCGCCACCTCGCCACACACATGGAATACAATCCCCCTCCCCCCTCATGTGTGCGAGGTAGCACCAGGAAAAGACGACAAAGGCCCCATTCGTTCACACTCAGTTCTAGCTGTCATGCAATAATGCCCGAAACCACAGCTCCCTTTCCACATCCAGGCCCCACACAACTTTCCATGGTTTACCCCAGACGCTTCACATGCCCTGATTCAATCCACTGACAGCACGTCAACCCCGGTATACCACATCGATCCAATTCACTCTATTCCTTGCCCTCCTTTCACCCTCCTGCATGTTCAGGCCCCGATCACACAAAATCTTTTTCACTCCATCTTTCCACCTCCAATTTGGTCTCCCACTTCTCCTCGTTCCCTCCACCTCCGACACATATATCCTCTTGGTCAATCTTTCCTCACTCATTCTCTCCATGTGCCCAAACCATTTCAAAACACCCTCTTCTGCTCTCTCGACCACGCTCTTTTTATTTCCACACATCTCTCTTACCCTTACATTACTTACTCGATCAAACCACCTCACACCACACATTGTCCTCAAACATCTCATTTCCAGCACATCAACCCTCCTGCGCACAACTCTATCCATAGTCCACGCCTCGCAACCATACAACATTGTTGGAACCACTATTCCTTCAAACATACCCATTTTTGCTTTCCGTTTGTTTTATGTCCATCTAAAGATGCATACGTTCAATTTTTGATGTAGATTGATTTTCCATCTTAGTTTCTTCTACGGAATTCTACATCTTCAGTTCAGCATACCATTGTGGTAATGAAGGGAAAGTCACCACATTTACAAGCCGAGTGCACGTACCTTATCCAACCTCGTTAGAGAGAAAACTTACCTGTATTTGAATTAATGAACGGGAACACAGAAGACAAAATTTTACTACACATTTATTATACAACTATATAATTTATATTATATACATTACCACCTTTCCTGCACTTTCCATCACAATTTGGTAATGTCGTCTTCGGTGGTGCGAGCGCGTTTTATGCACTAGCAGACACAAACTCCCTCCCTATTGGCTGAAGGAAAGCCATAAGCTCCGCCCATTCTGCCTCACTTGATCCAGATGAAGGTTGAAAGGCAATTTTTCACAATTATCTCTATGTATATAGGGAAAAAAGTAAGATATAATAGTGTCATAAGATAGAGCTTGATGTGTTGTCTATGTTCCATAAGATACATACAAAGAAAAATGCATATTTCACAAAAAGCACACGATGATAGGCACAGAAGGTACAACTGCTACTTTAACGTCCATCTGACCCGGTATATATAAGAATGTTCCTACATATACATCACGAATCCCTCCTCTAAACATCTACTGGAGGAAATTGTTTGAAAGACAAGTAGAGCGATTTCAAATACATCATACTCACTGGATTGATTACTTCAACAATCTCCTGGGAATAGACCACCCAGGTAACATGTTTAATATACAACCTGGACAACATCCAGTGCCAATATATTAAACAACTAAAAACCTCTATAGATCTTGCTGCTAAGTCTGTGCGGGGAACGCCTTGGTAAAATCAGTGTCCATCGGCCAGAGATACGATCCATCTCCTATATCCCTTAAAAAAAAAAAAAATACAAGAAAAAAAATAAAGTAAGAAAGAATGATAAAGAAAATAAATAGATATATAAATAGAATAAAGCCTTGTCCTCCACTCATTGTCTCCGCCCTTCTTAACCTATTTTTCCTATGCAAGCTGGGTTAAGCCCTGGCTCTTTTCCTCCCTCTAAAATTCACTTCCTCTAACAATTCTTGCTCTTTCCCTCCTCTCCCCCCCCCCCACCCTCCTTGGAAAGGACTTTTCTATCATCATCATTGTCATTGTGCTCGTCATCTTTTCTAGCCATTCGAGAAGGTTCTTGCTGCTCCTGTCTCAACCACGTGTTAACCACGTGGTTGATGGAGGATTAACCGCCAGATCCCACGAAGAGAGAAGAAAGAAGACAGAAGACAGAAGAAAGAAGACAGAAGACAGAAGAGAGAAGACCGAAGAAAGAAGTGGATTGTAACGTTGCCTCCCGCGTTGGTCCTTCCCGCGGGAGACCGTTACGGTGACGACGCCGGCAGGCTGTTCCCTCACCACCCTCGCTGCTCCCCACACCCCCACATTGCCTCCCGTCCATCTTCACATCCCTATTTCATTTTTTATCTTTCATCATCCATCATCCATCTCTCGACCGTTTGGCTTGAGCAATCTCTACCCCAGCTTCCCCACCCCATTCTGGAAAACTCATTTTCCTGAGGAGTGGAGGCTGGAGTGGACCTGTTCTCACCTGACGGGGTGGAGACCCTCACACTATCTCTTACCTCTCCCCCACCTTGGACCGTCGAGCGTCCCTCACTCACGTTTTCTCGCACTAGGACACTGATGCCACCAACATGCCGCCCGACATACGTCTAAAATCCCTCAAAACTGATTGCCCCCCTCCTTCCACGTTCGAACTCCTGTCCATCGTCTTTAAGACCACTGAGATCCGTCCTACTAGGGTCATTCAATTCCCTTCGAAAAATACCAGTTTAAGATTTGCTTGGGCAAAGATAGTGATCTAGATAGAATTCTATCTAAGCCTCTCCTTGATGAACTAGCTAAAAAAAAACTACCAAATCGTTCAGGACCGCTGCCCCCTTCAAGCTAGATGTACTATTATTGCCTACAATGTTGATGAATCTATCTTGTCCCTCAGCCCTTCGGAGATTGTTGAAGCCATCAATGGCGAAAACAATGACGTTAATGTCATCAACGTCTATAAACCGAATAACTCCAGATCAATAAAGATACAATGATCAAACCCGACCGAGGCCGATCGCCTGCTCCCCCGGGGAGTCCTGTTCCCCATGATCTCTGTGCCAGCAAAATCCCTGAAGAAAGATGAACATCTCGACGTACAACAATGTTTCAAATGTCTGAAATACGGACATGAGACTAAGAACTGTAAAGAACCCCACCAAACCTGTAGTCAATGCGCGGAAACTGGTCATGGTTTTCGTGAGTGCAAGGCTCAGGCAGCGAAGTGTGTCAACTGTAAAGGTAGACATGTTGCTGTATCTGGGCTGCGCCCACGTAAGAAGGAGCAACTCCGCACATTGCGTCAGGCACAAAAAACCAACTCATCTCCTTCCACAAACCCTCACCTCTACGCAACAGTTGCTGCTGCTGCTCCTCCCCCTGCCACCCAAGCTTCTCCTATCCCAACTACCAGTTCTTCAGACCTCCTCACCCTACAAGGTAGGATGCATGCGTGCTACCTAAAAGCGTTGTTCCTGAGCAGGGAAGATAAGTCGGAATTCATCAGAATTCTCGATTTGCTTCTTGCTCATAACAACCTACCCAATGTAAGCACTCCACCTGAACTCCTCAGCTCCCCCGCCACCAACCATCCCTCACCGACCACTGTCTCGTCCGCCACCCTGACCCCTAACGAAAACGTATCCCAGGATCGTATCGCCCCAGTAACACTTCCAACTCTCCCCCAACTACTCAACCTGTCACCCTCCCAACTTCCAATACCCCACCTCCCGCACCCCCTAACACAACTCCATCCACAACCCCCCAACCCAACACCAACAATCCTACTGTCTCTCCAAATACCGATTCCTCTCCCACCCCCACCGTCCCAACTTCCACCACCACGACAGTTCCCCACGAACCTCCACTCACCAATCCCCCCTCCCCCCTTCCCCCTCCCTCCGTCCCGCGCCTAACCCTCCCACAGGAGCCCCAGCACCTGACCTTGCCGACACACCAGACAACCCACCAACGGTCAACCTCGACCTTCAACTCGTCGACAATGATCCTCTCCCCTCCCCTCTCCCCTCTCCTGACCCCTCACAAGATAGATCCCGACCCACAACTAGAAACATGATACACGTGAAACACTCAAACGGTGCGTCAACGGCCTTCATCGACAACAGACACAGAAGGCCAATAAACTTCCATAAGTCGTAAAATGCTAAAAATCTTATAGTTTAACGTTCGCAGCTATAACAATGGCCGTCATCTGATTGCCACTCTCCTCGAAGAGAAAAAAAACCCGATGTTGTGATACTTAACATCACATGTATCACCAACGGATACAAAATTAGACATTGCGGGTATACATCACGACAGTCTCCAGACAGTAGACACGAGGGAGTCGCCATTCTCAAACGCAACACCATCGAACACGATTACCTCGCCATCTCATGGCAATTCGAATACTTTCTAGCAGTTAAGATAAACACAATACACGGCTTCATTATCTTCTGCACCGTACACACAGGCGACCCCAGGCCGCACACCCAGACTGCACACACAGGCGACCCCAGGCCGCACACCCAGGCCGCACAACCAGGCAACCTCAGGCCGCATACCCAGGCGACCCCAGGCCGCACACCCAGGCCGCACACCCAGGCGACCCCAGGCCGCACACCCAGGCCGCACACCCAGGCGACCCCAGGCCGCACACACAGGCCGCATACCCAGACGACCCCAGGCCGCACACCCAGGCTGCACACCCAAGCAGCACACCCGGGCTGCACACCCAGGCCGCACAACCAGGCAACCTCAGGCCGCATACCCAGGCGGCCCCAGGTCGCACACCCGGGCCGCACACCCAGGCGACCCCAGGCCGCACACACAGGCGACCCCAGGCCGCACACACAGGCCGCATACCCAGACGACCCCAGGCCGCACACCCAGGCTGCACACCCAAGCAGCACACCCGGGCTGCACACACAGGCCGCACACCCAAGCCGCACACACAGGCGACCCCAGACCGCACACCCAAGCCGCACACACAGGCGACCCCAGGCCGCACACCCAGGCCGCACACCCAGGCTGCACACCCAGGCTGCACACCCAGGCCGCACACACAGGCGACCCCAGGCCGCACACCCACGCCGCACACACAGGCGACTCCAGGCCGCACACCCAGGCCGCACACCCAAGCCGCACACCTAGGCCGCACACACAGGCCGCACACCCAGACGACCCCAGGCCGCACACACAGGCGACCCCAGGCCGCACACCCAGGCCGCACACCCAGGCGACCCCAGGCCGCACACGCAGGCCGCACACACGGGCCGCACACCCAGACGACCCCAGGCCGCACACCCAGGCTGCACACACAGGCCGCACACCCAGACGACCCCAGGCCGCACACCCAGGCTGCACACCCAGGCAGCACACCCAAGCTGTACACCCAGGCCGCACACCCAGGCCTTATACACAGGCAACCTCAGGCCCCACACCCAGACTGCACACACAGGCGACACCCGGCCGCACACCCAGGCCGCACAACCAGGCAACCTCAGGCCGCATACCAAGGCGACCCCAGGCCGCACACCCAGGCCGCACACCCAGGCGACCCCAGGCCGCACACACAGGCCGCACACCCAGACCACCCCAGGTCGGTTCTGGTGTGGGGACAGACTGAACAGTGGTAGAAGTTGGTTGGGTGACATTGTTTGGGATTTGAGGAGTGTTGTCTGTTGTGGTACCGGGATGATCATGTTCAGAATACTGTAAAACTTTCAAGTGGTCCTCATGTTCTTCACGAATGTCACCTGTATTTAGATGTCGAACCCTAAACTTATGTCCCTTTAAATGAGCTAAGACTCTATAGGGACCAGAACATTTTGGGTCAAGTTTAGGAACGTCACTTCTAGTGTTAAATTCTTGCACCATTACCAAGAGTCCGGGAGCCACCTTTGATGGTTTCGTGGATTTATCAGCCTGGTTCGTGAAGGTTGTAGTGGCTTCACCTAGATTTTCTTTGATACTTTGATGAATCAATTGAGTCGTGCGATATTTTTCTGCTACAACTGATTTCTGGACCGCTGGACATGAAAGAGGGGACGCTATTATGTCATACGGCAACACTTTATCAAAACCGTGTAAGGCGTGGAAGGGTGTGTCTCCAAATGACTGAGTTTAATGAACATTGGACATCAGACAGGTATTCATCCCATTCATCATGATCAAAATTAATGTTAGTGCGAAGACACTGGAAGATCTTACGGTTCAACCTTTCTGCCAGGCCATTCGAGGCTGGGGGTTGTGCCATTATATTACATTTACTTATGTTATACAATTTACAGAGTTCTTCTAAGAATGAGTTATCAAATTCCCCTCCATTATCTGTGACTAAAATCTTCGGCGCATTATATCTGTCTAAGATATGTTTTTTGAACGCATTAGCGACCGTGGCTGCGTCTTTATTTTGAACTGGAACTAATTCACAATATCTCGTGAAGGCATCAGTAATCACTAAAATGTATCTGTAGCCTGCCATGGACCTAGGAAAACCTCCTAATATGTCCATATGAACTCTTTCCCATGGGTATGTAGGTAAAGGATATTTCAACACAGTCTGCGGGATAGTGGGACTTCCCTTTGTGTCTTACAGGTTTGGCACCTCAAAATATGATCTGTAATGTTTTTCTGCATCTTGGCCAAAAATACCTCAAACGAGTTTGCTTATAGCATCTATCTGCGCCTGGGTGTGCGGCCTGGGTTGAATCATGTGCTAACTTCAAGAAATCCTGTACTAATGCTGTTGGAATGATTGTTTGTTTAACAACACGGGCGAGCACTCCTAATTTCGCGTTCCTGCACATGAGATGAAGAAATGAGAAGCAATATCTGGAGACATGACAATTATATCATCAAGATAAACCAATAATTCTTTGCCCAACATGTGACGACAAATGTTAGTCATTAACCTTGAGAAGGTGATCACCGGTGAGGAATGAAGACCGAAGGCCATGATGCATATGAACTGCCAATGACCATCTGGCGTACTGAACGCAGTCAGGGGGCGGCTTTCCTCTGACAAGGGAATCTGCCAAAATCCGCTCAATAAATCCAAAGTTGAAAATACCTTATTGTTACCGAGGCTATGAAGAAGCTCTGATACCACTGGTAATGGGAAACCATCTTTCAAAGTGACCTTGTTGTTGAGTTTTCTAAAATCTATGACTGGTCTAAAAGTTCCGTCCTTTTTCGGAACGATCAGAAGTGGTAAATTCCATGGTGATCGTGAGTCCTCTATAACCTTATCTTTCAACATGTCCTGAACAAGTTTGTTTGCCATGTCTCTGTGCGCGTGCGTCAATCGATAGGCTGGGACGTAAATGGGACGTGTGTTTTTCTCTAAGTTAATATTGTGAACATCCAAATGAGTTCTACCGAGTGGTTCTCCTGATAAGGCAATAGTAGACCTATACTGGTTAAGTAAGTCTGTTAAATGGTCAACATGTTTGGTTAATCCTACCTTGGATATCATGTCAGGGGTGATGGTGGGTGGGGAGCTGACTCGAGCCGTGCACTGCTGAGTCAGGGGTAGGAGGAGTAGGTGGTGGTGGGTTAATGGAATGTGAGACTAGACGGATGGTAAACTCATGCAACTCCTCGTCTTGAATTCCCGACTTCAAAACGGAGAATTCCACAAGCTTGGTCCCTCTACGGAGACGGACAGTTGTGGGTCCCGTATTGGCAATGTATATGGTGACCTCTCCATCTGGGGTCTCATGAAGAGCGTCATCCATCGATAGTCCTTTGGCAGTTAATGATAAAGGTTCAGCAACTACTCTTAGTGCGAGATCACCCTGACTATGTCTCAGTCCATGATCATTAATCCATGTTCGAGAAAGTGAGAGAGGAACCTTCGTTAATGTGTTACTATGCAGAGTCATGTTGGTTCTCAGTTTACCAGGGCAATGATGAGTAGAAAAGTAAAAAGGATGCGTATTGTCTACCGTGAAGCAGGACGTGGGAGCAGATGTATTAATGATTCTGACCGAGTGAGAACTCATCTCTGACAATGGGAGGAACGTATTATCAACACAAACCACATAATAGATAGGACAGATCTTATGTTGTGCCACACATAGAGTGGCGTCCTAGTAACAAGTTAGCAGGAAACGTTACACCACGAACAATGTAAGGGGTGACGGTCATGACCGAGTCGTCTATGTGAATGTCCATTTTGGTAGTGCCCCTTACGTCGAGATTTTCATTTGAGATACTTTGAAGGGATGGGTAAAAGTCCGAGCACTGAACAAGTTGAGTGCGCCCCATTAATGGTTGAATAAAATCATAATGAATGACATCTGCTTCAGCGCCGCTGTCTAGAAAGATTGTGATTGTCTTATCCTGGAAAGAACCCACTAAGTCGAAACTTGTAATGTGAGAAAATGGCGAAGAACGAAAATGTCTTAAGAGTTCCTTATGTGATGGAGTCTTGTCATGAGAGAGAGATTGTCATTGTTGATAATGACATGATGAACCTGTGTTAGATGACGTCTGTCTAGCTAAGGCTCGGTTGAAGTGTGTCTAGCGTTACTATGATATGAACACCTGCTTGGTGGTGTTGAGCGGGTGAAGGTCAGCCTGATGTCTGACTGGAGGAAATGATGACTCGCTCACCGGAATTGTGACGACCGAGGTTGTGATGCCGTGGGTGGTTGACTGCCTTGTTTCTGGTCGAGGCTCACGTGAGAATGAGTCCCATGTGTAAGGACACACATTCGCTTTATGTCCTGGTTGGCCACACCTGAAGCACGTCACTTTATGTGAGTGTTTGTCATCACTGAATCACTTTATTTGACCGTGAGATGAATTAGTGTGTTGATCACTAGAATGTTTCCTCATACATTGGGAAGCTGACACCCTCCCCAGTGTCTTGGTGTTGTGATATCCACCTTTCTTTTTAGTGTAACTCAATACTTTCGTTACTGACCCACAATGATGGGTCGATGTCTTCATCAAGTAACCGCCGAGCTACGTCTGGAGGTCAGGTCCTTGAGAATGAAGGTTATGTGTAATAAACGCATGAATGTTTGCACATGAGTTTCAGGATTCATCATGGCCGACATCCAGGGTAAGGATTCGTAAGCCTGCCTAAATAACGTCATTCTTCCATGTAAGGTACTCCAGTGATCAGGGACTGACGTATCATCCGTGTATGTAGTGTTAAGAGCACGTAAAAGGACGGTTAGTAGATTGTCTGAGAATGATTCCTCACAACCGAATTTAAACGTTTTAAATTCCTCCCAAGATGTACAGTTTTGAACATCCTCTGAGTCATAAACAACCCTAGCGTAATTGTTAGGCTTGTTGAAATCAATGAGATTTTTAGCAGCCGATATAAGCGCTTTGTCTCCTGACTCACCATTATGTTCAACAATGTCCTCTACGTTCCTAATCCACCGATCAAAATTTGATAGTTTACCATCAAATAACTCGTGTGGTTCCCTAGCTTGTTTTAGTGTGAAAACAGTTTTTTGTGAAGGAATTGATTGTCCCGAGTTTTTGTGATGTGGAGGGGGAGGTGGGTGTGGGTGTGGTAACGTGTGAGAAGGTTTCTGTGGGTCATCTGTGTCACCAGAATCTGTCAAAACAACTTTGTGTGACGTCACCATTTTAGAAGGCTGGTCCCGTTTATAATAAGGGATTCTAGGTAAATTCCTGAGTACATATGAACCTTTACGATTACCGCATGGAATATCTTCGGACATGTAATACAATCATACTTAAAGTGTTTAAGTAATAATCCCCTCGAAAAAATCAAAATACAATGAACACTATTGTCCTAATTCAAAATACATTACATGAATATTATTTGAAAATACTGTAATGAAATAAAGGCAATAAAAAGGCTGGCATAACAGTATAACATATCAATATAAGACTCTGTATATGAAAATAATCATCACCAAAAACAGTAATACCAATGTATGAAAACATAAGAAAGAATATATGCAAGAACAACTGAAAACTTAGATTAATTTGCTAAAGTACAAAGATGAATAATCATATTACCCAAAAGTATCTATATGTCTATATTATTAGACTAGGAACTAGTAACACACAAAAGGAGCATACCTCACAGAGTGAACCATTTTGACACAGTTCTTATCTGAATGAGAGATTCGCTTACGAAGGCGTCTTGGGTGTAGCGAGGTGGAGATGTGTGCAGAGTAGCGGCTCGCTGGGTGTAGCGAGGTGGAGATGTGTGCAGAGGAGCGGCTCGCTGGGTGTAGCGAGGTGGAGACGTGTGCAGAGTAGCGGCTGGCTGGGTGTAGCGAGGTGGAGACGTGTGCAGAGTAGCGGCTGGCTGGGTGTAGCGAGGTGGAGATGTGTGCAGAGTAGCGGCTCGCTAGCAGGAAAGTTGAGTGAGCGACAAGGGCTGGACCAGGCGATGCTGACGTCTGGGATGTCGCCACGGCTGATGATGACGCGTCTCTGGAGCGGTTGACAAGATGACCTCCACGTTGGTGTTGGCAGGATGGCTGACCTTGCTTGACACGTCTGGATGTGAAGACAACACTGCACGGCGGTGGCGCTGTCTTGATGCCCTTGCAAGCGACACAGTGTCAGCAATGCAATAAAGGCGTATCTTCAATGCATTGAGGTACGGGTGATGGAGCACGTAGCCGGCCGTGGGTTCCGCCCTTAACGTCCACAGGAGGGAGCACCAGGACTGTGTCAGGTAGGCTTGTATGACTGCTGGCAACACCAGACGTAGAAATATGAAGTAGATGTGACGGTCGTGTGTGGTCACGTGGGTTCTTACGTCACTGCCACCATTTGTAAGGTTGAGTTGAGAGGAAGGAAATCAGGTCTTCTTCGTCTGTGGTACTTAATGAAGATCAGGCGGCCTTTGTAGATTTATTACAACAAAACGTGTACGTCCATCTGTAGTACTCTGGGCTATAGTCTTATGACACACTACGACACACTCTAGTGAACAGTGTGACGATGCTGGCCAGTGTGTCTCCTCAGGTCACACTGGCAGGGGTTATATGGGAGTCCGTCAACACCCATTCAACAACGTGTTCAAATAACAGATCAGCTCTTACGTGTTCAAACATCCTGATTAACAGTAGCCCGTGGGAACAGTGAGCCCGTGGCAACATGCATCTAACTCTATGTAACTCACAGTAAAATGATGATAACAAATAGCTAATGAAAAATTAATGGTAGTGTGCGTGAGTCTTACTTGAGGACGTAAAGAATCAGGTACAAACATAATAGTTACTGTGATAAATCATTTGTTTATGGTAAATGTGTATTGTGTTGCATTATGATAGTTGTTCAGAACCAAGTTCTTTAAGCCAGAATCCTAAAACATTAAAGATTAGAATAGTTGTGGAAAACATAAACATATACATAAGTAAACTACAGAATATATTTTCTTCTGGGTATCTGAAAAAAAGAACAAGGAGCTAGTATTTCATCTTTTAACAAAATATTTACATCTATGTCCCTTTTCTTTCATCATCATTTCTTTATGGTCACTTCTAATAAATGCCTCTTATCTAACATAAAAATTCTGTATAGGTATTTGATTAATGTTCTCCAACGACGCGTTGTAAAACTCTTCGTTAGTGAAGTTCATTTCGTGTAATGGATCATGCATTACAAAGCTGTGTCTATCCACACAAGTGTAACACGTCCCAGGTAAAGATATATTCTAGAGATAGCGTATATCTATCATATGCATGTGATTTCTAGATATTTATAAAATGGTCTCCTGAGGGACAGTACCTAAAGACTTTGGTATTAAAGTTGATCAGTTGTAAGTGATCAAGCATTACAAAGGTGTGTCCATTGCCACAGGTGCTACTGATCCCGGGTCAAGGTATTTCACCATCTTTGTATCTTTAACCTTTCTAGTTATAGATGTTTCATCCCTGATTCCATCCTCACAATCGATGTATGTGGTTTGTGTTGTCTTAACATATCATTAGTCAGTTGAAGTGGAGAACATGCTTCTGAGCCTAGCCACTCTACTCTGTCTTCCACATGCTATTCAAGAGGTGTTACCGGATTCTGCCTATAAGTATTTACGCCGGGAGTAACAAGTCACCTCTGGACAGCTTCTTCTTTTATTACTTTTGATGCTTTGAAAAATTTGGGCAACATATTTGGTTTTGTGATATTAATAAGGTTGTTAAAATTCATATATTATACTCTTTACTTGTCACTTGATTGAATTAAGTTCGTCAATTTTGATTATTTGTGTCTTGTTGATATTGATATACATTTCCTCTAAAACGTATTCATATCAATTCATATTGAAAATTTTTAAGGAAGACGTCGAACATTTTTTCATTAATGTTCATCACAGCAAAATAAACAAGTCTATTTTTCAAAGTATAATTATTGGATCGTACTAAAGTTTTGAAGAATATAAACTCATAACTTGTTTAAGACCTTCTAAACCTTGTGCTGATAATAACTACATTACTTTTCTGTAGGGAAAATCGTTTTAATGCGTAAAACCCGGATAAAAAACTTGTAATATAAAATTTGATGGTATTATGTTTACGTTGTTGAAGATATTAATGATTTCTACATGTAAAACATTTACGTTATCTGCAAAATAGAAATCTTTATGTTAGATATGTTAATTCTACCGGTTTCACGTTACATACATTTCTGTACCCTGTGCTCCAGAGAAGTTATGAGATTTTATTCATTATCGTATAAGATAATCTGTATAGATATAATATCTCACGTATTTCAGTAGAAATCCACAAGGAAAATACACTTTTGCCATCTGTATTCTATGGTAATCAGTGATAGGTTCTTAGAATAAGTAAATGTGTAATACATTACTAGGGTAGTAAATCCTTCGTCCATCACAATATACCGTAAGAGTGTCTAAGGCTCACCCTAGCTGGGGTTTACATTGTTGAACAACGTAATGCTTTTTGGTCGGTTTAGGTTTCTTAATTGTTGACTACAGGGACGAGTTTATAAGGAAGTGAGGAATTTGGGAAGGGTTTATTGATGGGTGCCGGGAGTGTGGTGGTGATGATGAAGGATCAGAGAAAATATATTATGTCAGAGGTCAATAGATCCTGGTGCTCGACCCAGAACCTTGACTAATCGTCTATAAGAAAGTGGTTGTTTATGTTTGGCCAAGTCCCAGCTTGGCAGGGGCTCTGGTCTTATGACACACTGTTATCTGGCTTTATTTGTCATGTTTTTTTTTCCTTGGACTGAACTGATAAGAACATTAAGAGTTAGAAATTTATCTAAACACACTTTGCCATCATATGAATTCTATGCTTTGAATTTGTAAATGATTCCTAAAATGTATCATTACACTTGGCATATCTTTCAAGAAATTTATCTCTTCATTTTTGTCAATTTATTGAATAATGGCTTGTGTCAGTGTGTGTGTCCCTCATTATAGCAATTCATGCATTACTCCACCGTACAACAACTACAACATGGCTTGTGTCAGTGTGTCTGTCCCTCAGTATAGCAAGTCAAGCATTACTCGACCGTACAACAACTACAAGGTCACAAATGAGGGGACAAATAACATATAGGTTGGCTCACGGAAAATGCCTAATGAGCTGAGGAAAAGGAAGGACATTACATACACTGGCTTTATCAGTGAATCATTTTGTGATGGTTGTGAAATATTGGTCATGTGTAGAAGATGGTCCTTGTACATGAAACACGCTATATATCAGTTTCACAATATGTTATAATGGTGTCTTTAGCTGGTGAACTGATATGTGATATAATAAATGTGATCTGTCTTGTTCTGTACTTCTCTTTGAAAATATCAACTTTAGATTTATATCAAATTTTTCCTACCTGCAATGAAATCGTGTTTGCGAGTTAAACAGAATCTTATGACATTGCAGGAAGATCTTAACAGGCTATCGTTGTACAGTGTACAATGGCCAGTGATATTCACCGTAGACATATGTTTACACTGTGTACACATAGCAGGCAAACTACAGTATCATCTTAAGATGTGGAAATAAAACTATCAAGGCAGGAGAAGGATTTAGGTGTCATCATTAGTAGAGATGTAAAGCCAAGACAACAGTGTATTAATGTACGTAATAAGACTAACAGGCAACTTGGTGTCATGTGTTAGTAGCAAGAATGAACAGGTAATATTACAGCTATAGTTAGTCACACACCACTTACATTATGACCTACAATATTGATCACTGTATTAGAGTGTACAAACATTTCTCCACGATTATTGAGCGAAGATAACAACATTGATAGCAAGCCTCAGAATCCTCCCTTATGATGAAGATAACAAGACTTGTAATGGGCGATATGATAGAGGTTTACAACACCAGGTATGTTTACTGATGATGAAGCTACATCTTACTTACATTGTGGTTGTATACACAGCTTCTCTCCTTCTCTTACCTGGATTTATCACAGTGGATGAATATCCCACTGAGTTCCATCTTGTCTTTAAGTTTCCTGGCTTGCCTCTGTGTGTGTGTGTGTGTGTGTGTGTGTGTGTACAAATAACTAAAAGACACGATACATACACATAAGGTTAAGAAAACGGGCAACACACATAACAGTCACAAAAGATGAGCTCACACACACACACACACACACACACACACAGAGCGGCGCCAGGCTGGAGGCGGGGCATCGTGACGTCACAGGCAAGTCCCTCCCCCCGCCAGATCCAAACATGTGTTGTGTCTGGTGATGGCGGTTCAAGATTTCCCACATTTATATTGATCTTTACATTATCATCCACTCCCAAAGTCACCTGGCATTCTTGTGTTTCAACAACAGACGTGATATATGCAACACCAGGCAAACATTGTACCATTATCTGATAGGTTAATTGGTGCAGAATCAAGAACCAGTGAATTTCATCGCCGCCATAAGTAAGTAAGGAAGGTGACTTTAATGATGATAAATACGACCTGGTATGGCTGTGTCTACACACTACCGCCATCTGGTCAACCTGGTACGTACGAACCTTAACCTTAAAGTGGCCTACGTAAACGCGAACTTAAAATCTATCCATTTAACTGTCATTCATTAATTAACATTTAAACACCATCTTTTAAACGTAAACCTTCCACTTGCATTATATTAACAAGTACTCTAAGATACGTCATACAAACACAAGGTTTAAAGCTGAAACTCGAACTTTTAAGTCCGTCAATTTAACACCTACTTTAGAATTAGCAAAAAAATGCGAATTTTTAACTCCGCCAAAAAGCAGCTTGTGTATGTAATGCTTCATTTAATTGAACATTTTTAAATTCAGTTAAATTAATGGTATCCTTTGATGTTCATCATTAAAACATAAACCTTTGAACTCTGTCTCTAGAACTAAGCACAAACTTTTACGTTCCATCATAGGAAAGGAAACTTGCAAAATCTATCAAAATTCGTCACATAACGCGAACTTTTCAACCCTTCCATTTACCTGGGCCACTCCTCCCTGTTGCCATTCATATTTTGTCCTTTTAAACAATGACTTTATTACACTTTCATTCATTCATCATGACTTTATTACACTTTCATTCATTCATCATGACTAACTATACACTTTCATTTATTCATCTGACTTTATTACACTTTCATTCATTCATCATGACTTTATTACACTTTCATTCATTCATCATGACTTTATTACACTTTCATTCATTCATCATGACTTTATTACACTTTCATTCATTCATCATGACTTTATTACACTTTCATTCATTCATCATGACTTTATTACACTTTCATTCATTCATCATGACTTTATTACACTTTCATTCATTCATCATGACTTTATTACACTTTCATTCATTCATCATGACTTTATTACACTTTCATTCATCATTCATCAACTAGTTCGTCTCACTGATATTCCATTCATAAACTTCATTTGTGCATCTCATAGTTTGACCGCCATGTTGCATGTTTCCTTAAGGTTTATAATTCTTTGTGTATTTAATAATAGAAGATTCAGTGATATTTCTCGTGGTACTGGAGTTAGAGTTAATAACTGAGATGGCATTATAATCTCTAACTCCAGTACCACGAGAAATATCATTGAATCTTCTATCATTAAATGCACAAAGAATTATAATCTTGATATAAGTGATTGTCTATACAAATTGCATAAATTTAGTGTTGATAAAATTTGTAAGGAATTCATCTTGTCCACATAATTAGTTTATGATACGCTTGTTGTCTGTCTCGGACAATCACATGTTTACCAAATGGCGTACTAGCTACGTCTCTTCGTTGTATGTCAACTGACTGTTATATTTCTCTCTTGTGTCTCCCCTGATGATGTGGTTATTACATGAAAGTGCACTTGGGAACTTGTCATGTTTCATTTTCCCCGTGGACTCATAGGAATATACTTGATCACGCGCAAAATTGTGATCCTTTCCAATATATATATATATATATATATATATATATATATATATATATATATATATATATATATATATATATATATATATATATATCCTTCAGTATGTTTACTTTCGATAATGAGGAACAGAAGAAGGAGCCAAGCAAGTAAATTTCGTCAAAGACATCTCTCTTTTCTAAACGCTGCCTCGCAAAGATTTTCATTAATTCAAATTGAAGAAACAGACGTATTTTTCTATTGTCTGGTTAGCTCAGTGGTAGAGCGTGAGTCTGACACACTCAAGGTCGTGGGTTCGAGACCCACACCAGACATATTTTTTGTCTTTTTCTTTTTTCATTTTGTCCGCATCACATGTGTGCAACATTCAGTATGTTCGTCCAACGTTATAGTGAAGATCTTCACAATAAATTGGGGTTTTCGACCTTATCTGAAAGGGTCAGGTCCACCAAGACGTCCTTGAAATCTTCCAGAAGCTTCTGGCGATCCTCCTCCAACTGCTGGGCACATCAGAGTTAACATGGGCCGGACATCGGTTGTGGAACGACTTAATCTGCTTCCGGTAGTTAGCAGGGATGATAATGAGGGCTCTGACCTCATACCAGGTCAGCTTAGTTCCAGTCTATTGCTTAGTTCCAGTCTACTACTTAGTTCCAGTCTATTGCTTAGTTCCAGTCTATTGCAACGAAAATGAAAAAGTAAAACTCATTTCTTCTTCGAAAATTGAGAGGAAAACACGACAGCAACATGGAGATTTACCCTGTGGTTATTTTGCCGGCTAGTCGGCAACGGTCGGTCAAACAGTATTTTGCCGTGGTAATCTCAGTGCTTTATATAATACTATGTCACAAAATATGTTCTTGGGGGCGTAGCTCAGTGGTAGAGCGCTCGCTTGGCATGCGAGAGGACCCGGGTTCAAACCCCGGCGCCTCCATTTTTTTATTTGGGAAATTCATTGTTTTCAGTCTTGTATATATATATATATATATATATATATATATATATATATATATATATATATATATATATATGCATATATCGTCCGATCAGGGAAGTTAAGCAACGTTGGGTCTGGTTAGTACTTGGATGGGTGACCGTCTGGGAACACCAGGTGCTGTTATCCCTGGGGATAGGGAAGAAAGAATACTTGCCTCGTATTCCCTGCGTGTCGTACAAGGCGACTAAAAGGGGAGGGAGCGGGAGGCTGGAAATCCTTCCCTCTCATTTTCAATTTTCCAAAAGACGGAACAGAGAAGATATAAAGATATTGTAAAGATGTAACTAATATAAGATATAAGAATGAATGGAAGATACGGATGTAGCTGAAACAAGGAGTAATGAAGATTAAGGTGCAATGAAAATTATTCTGTAGTGAAGATAAATACATATGTTGAGATTTTGTATTGAACATCAAGAAGTAATGATAATGATGAGAGTGTAGTGACGATGAGGGTTTAGTTAGGGAGTGGTGACAATTGCCTTTACAATGATAATAAGGAGGTAACACAATGAGGAACACAAACTTTCCAAAGCTACGTTCAAGTCAGACTTTGAACTAAGTTCGGTAAACAGAAGGATGATGTTAAGATGAGAGTGTAGTGAGGAAGAGTATAGTGATGATAAGGATATTGTCAAGATAGGTTGTAGTGAAGATACGAATGTAGTGAAGATACGAATGTAGTAGAGATAAGGGATATCAAAGAGTAAAGTTTATTCAAAATGATTATGTAGTGAAGATAAGAACTACTTTTAGTGAACATCAGGAAGTAAGATGATGATGGTATGGTAAAAATAACGGTGTAGTGAAAAAGAGGGTATAGCGAAGATATAATTTAGTGAGAATAAGCTAGTAGTGAAGATACACTTTAGTGAATATGAGGTTGTAGTGAACTTAACCCCATTGATCTGATCCCCCAAATCCTCCAAACTACGTTCAAGGGCGGATCCAAAGCCAACCGAAAAGGCTATTTCTCTGTGTATTATTAGTGGTGGTGGTGTGTGTAGGTGTGTGTAATCATCTATTTGCCCTCGTGGGGCCCCGTGTAAGTAAGTTGTTTGTGTGAGCGGGTAAAATCTAAAGCCTTCCTTGAAACGAGCTTAGTCAAGATAAGGTCATATGAAGATGAGGTTGTAGTGAAGATCATGATAAGCCTAAGGGCTTGAACGTACATTTTAGGTCAAAGGCATCACCAGTACACCCTGGCCAGCATTAAAGTTTATCCGTACACAGACACACACACACACACATAAGTATATATATATATATATATATATATATATATATATATATATATATATATATATATATATATATATATATATATATATATATATATATATATATATATATATATATATGTATATACTTACACTGTGCCAGAAGCATTAACTAAAGCTCATTTGGTGAAATCGTGTTTCCTCACATTAGATGTTATCCCAGATTTCCTAAATTCTTCTCTTTGGTCTTTCATTTTCTATGTTTTCCACTTGTCTTTCTTCAGTCGAAGTGATTTACCGTTCATGTTTTAGATTAAACTATATTTGTCAATTTACCAATTCCCTCTCCCATCTCATCATGACGCTTCTTATTGTTCTTTGATTTGAATCCTCAGTTTTCACCTCTCCTTCAACATGATAACCTCTGAATCTGTGAGTGTGTAATGACCTATTTTTACTGTGTGAGGAGAGAGTTCTACACTCGCGAGGCCAAATATCTAGAACATTCCGTACTATTATACAACTTGTAAGATTTATATATGGTATCTGCCTTAACCATGACCTCATTCTTCTTATTCCATTCATCAACCACTCTTATATAAACTTTAAAATTACTTCTCTGAATATATTTGAACAATATTGTCCTAATTTTATGCTATGTTCTCTAGGTCTGTGTGTGTGTGTGTGTGTGTGTGTGTGTGTGTGTGTGTGTGTGTGTGCGTATTGTATTCTCAGAAAGTAACTGTGTACTATTCAACAAGGATTTCCCAAAAGCCCTTTACCTCATATCCTTTTATTTCGATGCTTGAAAATGGCTAAATTTTCGTCAAAGTGTTTTTTGTCTTATTAGTATTTATAATGATTTATTGATTCAAAAAGTATTGGTATTTCGAAACTATTTAGATCCTTCAACATCTCTAGCCATCTTCACTACACTCTCAACACCATTGGCCATCTTGAATATTTCTTCGACACCTCTAGATTTCATCAAATAATGATCGCAACAAAACTAAATGAATCCGTCTACATATCCGGATTTGTATGGGATTTAATCTGGATAGATCTGGTTATGTGACGTCACATAACCCAGGGGTATATAAGGCCGGCGGCGAGAGAAGTGTAATCATTTGAGGATGGGACTCCGTACCGACAACATCTCCTCTCACACTCTCCGGCAAGAAGAAAATTTGGTAAGTGCACCTCAGGCCGGAATCAAAATGAGCGTTCCAGTTGTAAAGTTAACCCAGAAGGATGTAAATGACCTGGTGGTCATGAGAGAGGTGGGTCGGGGAGGCAACGCTAAGATTGAAACGGTGTTGTTCCGTGGATCGTGTTGCGTCATCAAAACCCTTCTCGACGGAGTGAGTTCGAAAAGTCTTATGGATGAAGCCGACATTCACAGGAGACTGGCTGGGGCTGGAGGAGCCCCTCTCCTTCGAGCAGTGTGCCGCAATCCCCCACTGATCATCTTAAGCCACACTGGCCAGCCTTATGATAAGTACATGAGAACATGTCGGTCGGACGAGGAACTGGTCGAGTCCGCCATCATGGTCGCTCGTCGGCTGATGGAAATCCATAAGAAAAACATTGTCCATAATGACGTCAAGGTCGAGAATGTGACCGTGACGATGGGTGACAAGCCAGAGTTTCACATCATCGACTTCGGCTTGAGCGTTAAGAAGGGAAGCTGCGTTGAGTACAATGTTCCTGACCTGTGGTTGGCCCCTGAGGTCAGGGAGCGCAAGCCGGTCTCCCCAGCCAGTGACGTCTTCTCTTTTGGGCATCTAATGAGGCACGTGTCCATCCTGGTCAGGAAGCAGGGTGTGCGGGAAAGCCTCCAGGATCTTTACCAAACAGCGACCCACAGCGACCCCTCAGAGAGACCAGCTCTGCCACTTATTATTGGTGAGCTGAAGAAGGTGATGAGGTCAGTCCGCCGGAGGCGTACCAGAGGAAGGGGCCAACGGAACCAGAGGAAGGGCAGGAAATGAGGTGCCCTTCCTCAACTATCTACCTCACAATAACAACTTTGTTTTAGAGGAAATTTTACTTGTAATATAATGGGAAAGAACTTTGTTTTAGAGGAAATTATTATCTTTACATAGCTTAAAGCGGGATAGACCTTTATTTTAGAGGAAATTAAAATATTTATTTAAAACGGGAAAAAATTATGGAACTCGACATGCAACCACCTCCTCGTGGTGAGTTCTGGGTGATAAGAGATCAAACATCTCTTATCAGCTAAGAGTTGCATACAAACGTATTTCCTGATAAGTAAAAGACAACTGGATAATGTTCTTATGATGTTAAATGTTCTTAGAGTCTGGCTAGTGTTATCTTGGAGGTCTCTATCCCCTACAGCTCGGGCTGGGCCCAGACTGTATCTCTCTCTCTCTCTCTCTCTCTCTCTCTCTCTCTCTCTCTCTCTCTCTCTCTCTCTCTCTCTCTCTCTCTCTCTCTCTCTCTCTCTCTCTCTCTCTCTCATCAAAATATTCGAAATTATGAAATTCAATGTAGCCAAACTTCTGAATTACTTGTTTGTCTTGTAAAGTAGATCGTAGGTTTTTTTGATATATATATATATATATATATATATATATATATATATATATATATATATATATATATATATATATATATATATGTATATACATTTATATATTTATTTATTTTTTTTTTTTTTTGCTTTGTCGCTGTCTCCCGCGTTTGCGAGGTAGCGCAAGGAAACAGACGAAAGAAATGGCCCAACCCACCCCCATACACATGTATATACATACGTCCACACACGCAAATATACATACCTACACAGCTTTCCATGGTTTACCCCAGACGCTTCACATGCCCCGATTCAATCCACTGACAGCACGTCAACCCCGGTATACCACATTGCTCCAATTCACTCTATTCCTTGCCCTCCTTTCACCCTCCTGCATGTTCAGGCCCCGATCACACAAAATCTTTTTCACTCCATCTTTCCACCTCCAATTTGGTCTCCCTCTTCTCCTCGTTCCCTCCACCTCCGACACATATATCCTCTTGGTCAATCTTTCCTCACTCATTCTCTCCATGTGCCCAAACCATTTCAAAACACCCTCTTCTGCTCTCTCAACCACGCTCTTTTTATTTCCACACATCTCTCTTACCCTTACGTTACTTACTCGATCAAACCACCTCACACCACACATTGTCCTCAAACATCTCATTTCCAGCACATCCATCCTCCTGCGCACAACTCTATCCATAGCCCACGCCTCGCAACCATACAACATTGTTGGAACCACTATTCATTCAAACATACCCATTTTTGCTTTCCGAGATAATGTTCTCGACTTCCACACATTCTTCAAGGCTCCCAGAATTTTCGCCCCCTCCCCCACCCTATGATCCACTTCCGCTTCCATGGTTCCATCCGCTGCCAGATCCACTCCCAGATATCTAAAACACTTCACTTCCTATTTATTCATTTTGCTTTGTCGCTGTCTCCCGCGTTAGCGAAGTAGCGCAAGGAAACAGACTAAAGAATGGCCCAACCCACCCACATACACATGTGTATACATAAACGTCCACACACACAGTACATATACATATCTACACATCTCAATGTATACATATATGTACACACACAGACATATACATATATACCCATGTACATAATTCATACTGTCTGCATTTATTCATTCCCATCGCCACTCCGCCACACATGGAATAACAACACCCTCCCCCCTCATGTGTGCGAGGTAGCGCTAGGAAAAGACAACAAAGGCCCCATTCGTTCACACTCAGTCTCTAGCTGTCATGTAATAATGCACATATATATATATATATATATATATATATATATATATATATATATATATATATATATATATATATATATATATATATATATATATATATATATATATATATATATATATTGGGGAGGAAATATATAAAACCATTTTGGTGTCTCAGATTTTGGACATGAATCAAGGTATATTTACGCCACTGACTAAGATTATGACCTTCATTTCCTTCCAGTAGATACAGGTTTTCAGATAATGCAATTATCAATAAATGGACCACTCACGAGCTTAGGTAGTTCTAAGTGGAGCTTAAAATGTTGTGCTTCTACACAATGACAACAAATATGGATCACTCCCAATTGGTGGTTCAACTATGATGAGTGAACAGCAGGACACAATCGTCCTGGTCTTACACAAGATATCATACCACCATGACCAATGGTTAATGTGTGTGGATCTTAAGATGGTGACTTTTCTCCTGGGTCAGCAGAGTGGGTACAACAAGTAGCCCTGCTTTATCTGTCTCTGGGATAGTAGAGCTGAGGATGAGCACTGGCTGAGAAAACAATGGTCTCTGAGAGAAAACATGTTGGTTGGAGACAAGAATGTAATGGCAGAACCCTTGGTTGATAGAGATAAGATCATTGTACCACCACTGCACATCAAACTAGGTTTAATGAAACAGTTTGTGAAGGTTTGGAACAAAGAAGGACACTCTGCTTTGACTACATATGCAGAAAATGTCCAGCGCTGATCATGGAGAAGGTGAAGGCAGGTATTGTCGACGGGTCACAAATCATGGAACTCATGAAAGACCCACATTTCCAAGATTCAATGACCAATGTTGAGGCAGAGGCATGGTCTTCGTTCACTGTGGTTGTAAGGAATTGTCTTGGTCACCATAAAGCAGATAACTACCCTGAACTAGTGGAGAACCTGCCATCTTCTTTCCCTCAACTTGGCTGTAAAATGAACATCAAAGTGCATTACCTCCACACCCACTTGGCCAGACAACCTAACTGAGGAACTGGCTCAACCATTCCACCAAGATTTAAGAACCATGGAAGAAAGATCCCGGGGACACTGGGATACCCATACCTGGGACACTGGGATACCCATACCTGGGACACTGGGATACCCATACCTGGGACACTGGGATACCCATACCTGGGAGACTGGGATACCCATAGGATGGTGTATTAGTGCTGGATCATTGCAGGTGATTGTGGTGGGTCAGGTGAGCACAAACGTGAGATGTGTGAGGACATGAAGAACAATGATATATAACTTTCTAGTTTGGCCTCACCGGCAACCACCATTATCTGTGGATGTCATCATCATCATTTAATCCTAAATCATCAACAAATGCTACTTGTAGGAAGCCATTTGTCTTGATGCAACAATAATGATGGTATGTTGTATGTGACACAGCAATTACTGGTATATCATCATATCTCGATCACCAGAGAACAACAACGGACGACCAGGACGAGGACGAGGACGAGGACGAGGACGAGGAGGAAGCCATATTTAGAATCACCCGGCCACCAAACCTGCCTGACCTGACCTGACCTGACCTGACCTGACCTCATCAACACAAGACTACCAACACCACGTCATGACCAAGTGTCATGTGTTGACGTCATCACTGATGACATCATGATGATGATGATGACGACGTCACCAAGTGTCATGTGTTGACGTCATCACTGATGACATGATGATGATGATGACGTCAGCAAGTGTCATGTGGTGTTGACGTCATCACTGATGACTTCATGATGATGATGATGACGTCAGCAAGTGCCATGTGTTGACGTCATCATCAGTGATGACATGATGATGATGATGATGATGATGACGTCATGATGTGGTGGTGTTGACGTCATCATCACTGATGACATTATCATGATGATGATGACGTCAGCAAGTGTCATGTGGTGTTGACGTCATCACTGATGACATCATGATGATGATGATGACGTCAGCAAGTGCCATGTGTTGACGTCATCATCAGTGATGACATGATGATGATGATGATGACGTCATGATGTGTTGACGTCATCATCATCAGTGATGTGGCAAGTCTGGATTCAGGAGATATGTTCAGTGGGGTTCAGGTCAGGTCAGGTCAGGTCATGTGGTTGGTTGGGCGGGTCAACATTCCTCAGTGGGGCTCAAACCACACCTTAACACCCCGACCCACCCATCCACCCACTCACCCACCCACCCACCGACCCACCGACCCACCCACCCACCCACCCACCGACCCACCAACCCACCAACCCACCCACCCACCCACCCACCGACCCACCCACCCACCCACCCACCGACCCACCAACCCACCAACCCACCAACCCAGCCGCCCACCAACCCACCCACCCAGCCGCCCACCAACCCACCCACCCAGCCAGCCACCCAGCCACCCACGCACACAACTGACCCCCACCCAGCCACCCACCCACCCACCCACCCACGCACACAACTGACCCCCAGCCACCCAGCCAGCCACCCAGCCACCCAGCCAGCCACCCAGCCACCCAGCCAGTCACCCAGCCACCCAGCCAGCCAGCCACCCAGCCACCCAGCCAGCCACCCAGCCACCCAGCCAGCCACTCAGCCAGCCACCCAGCCAGCCACCCACCCAGCCACCCAGCCACCCAGCCAGCCACCCAGCCAGCCACCCAGCCACCCACCCACTCACCCACCCACCGACCCACCAACCCACCCACCCACCCACCCACCGACCCACACCTGTGGATGGGGCACTTGTGGACGACGAGGTCAAATGGCTCCGGCCGGCTCTTGGTTGTGGCCCAACCTGACCTGCTGCTGTACGGGGCGTCAGTAGAGAACGTTTTCTCATCAAAGAAAACGACCAGCTGCCAGAAGGAGAGCAGCTGGTCGACCTGCTACACCAGCTGTCCCATCCTCCTCTGCTACATGTTATGTGGCTCACCCTGGCTGGCTGGCTGGGTGGCTGGGTGGCTGGGTGGCTGGGTGGCTGGCTGGGTGGCTGGGTGGCTGGCTGGGTGGCTGGCTGGGTGGCTGGCTGGGTGGCTGGGTGGCTGGCTGGGTGGCTGGGTGGCTGGCTGGCTGGGTGGCTGGGTGGCTGGCTGGGTGGCTGGGTGGCTGGCTGGGTGGCTGGGTGGCTGGCTGGCTGGGTGGCTGGGTGGCTGGCTGGGTGGCTGGGGGTCAGTTGTGTGCGTGGGTGGGTGGGTGGGTGGGTGGCTGGGGGTCAGTTGTGTGCGTGGGTGGCTGGGTGGCTGGCTGGGTGGGTGGGTTGGTGGGCGGCTGGGTGGGTGGGTTGGTGGGCGGCTGGGTTGGTGGGTTGGTGGGTGGGTTGGTGGGTGGGTGGGTGGGTGGGTGGGTTGGTGGGTGGGTGGGTGGCTGGGTGGCTGGCTGGGTGGCTGGCTGGCTGGCTGGCTGGGTGTGTGGGTGGGTGGGTGGGTGGGTGTGAGTGCAGGTCTCCCATGTTCTATATGTTACAACGCTAACTTTGTCTCCACAATATTTCTTGCCACAACCAATGTGTCTAATAGCCACCATCTTCCTGGCCCATCTTTCTGGGTCATGTTTACACCATCATTCATCATCATCATCACTACACATAGATGATGATGATAATGATATATTAACATTGTCATTTGAACAAGGTCAGGTACTCACGTGACCATAAGACAACTTCTCTCACATTATTATATGAGTCGCCAACTCACCAATACAGTTGCCGCCATTAATGTCACCTAAAATAACGCCATCATTACTAATATTGTTGACTATATTTTGACCACCATCCAGGATGGTAGTGAACCACTGTGGCTGGCTGATTGGAAATAAGATGACGGTCACCTGCCACAACACTAACAATACTCCAGCTACAACAACACACCTGGTGACGTCAACCTCCATGACGTCATCACTCCAGCCGGTACATTGCCTCAAGTATGACGTCATAGTCTGTAAAATGTTTTGGACAAATATCGCGGTATCTGGCAACTACCTCCTCCTATCGCGTCCACAGGACTTCTTTGTATTTGCAAAGATTCTCTTAATAAAAAGCAATTCATAAGTCCATATTTTAAGTTTTATTCGTTTTATAGACATAATACATTTGGCTGGCCATCATTAGTTGTTAAATAACTTACTTCCTTTGATGAATTAAGGTGGATGTGCTAGCTGACGCTGCCGCCTGTAATGCCACTTTGTGACACTTTTATAACCCCACATTACACTGCCCCGCTTATTCTAGATGCTTCCAAAAGCACTGACAAAATGTTATGTTATTCTGGAGGAAATAAGATTATAGATAACTTACAAATTTGCTGTGACCAAGCTTGAGGTGAGTGGGTATGAAGGAGTGAGAGTGTGGGCTGGAGGGGCTAGGGAAAGATGCCACATGTCCCAAGATTAATATCAGTTGCTCACCTGTAATTGCTAAATAAAACAAAACATTAGTTCATAGTGTCCTAAATTACTAAGCAACGTCCCTACTATTCATAAAATGTTAAATTGTTTATGTTATGCTACGTCATGATGCGCGTAAATAACTAACTTTTCCAATATGGCGGCAACACCTACTTGCTGGAAACGCATAACCCATCCCTCCCCAACTCTTCCCCATTTCTCTCGTTAGCGAGGTAGCGTTAAGAACAGAGGACTGAACCTTTGAGAGAAATCCTCACTTGGCCCCCTTCTCTGTTCCTTCTTATGAAAAACTAAAAACGAGAGGGGAGGATTTCCAGCTCCCACGCTTCCTCCCTTTAATGTCGCCGTCTACGACACACAAGGAATACGTGGGAAGTATTCTTTCTCCCCCATCCCCAGGGATATATATATATATATATATATATATATATATAAATATATATATATATATATATATATATATATATATATATATATATATATATATATATTCCTATGAGTCCACGGGGAAAAAGAAACACGATAAGTTCCCAAGTGCACCTTCGTGTAATAATCACATCATCAGGGGAGACACAAGAGAGAAATATAAGTCAGTTGATATACAACGAAGAGACGTAGGTAGGACGCCATTTGGTAAACATGCCTTTCATTACTTACTCGATCAAGCCGCCTCACACTAAATACATTCCTCAAACATTTCATTTCCGAAACCTCCATCCTCCTTCCCACAACACTATCGAGAGCCCATGACTCACAACCATATAACATTGTTAAAAGTACTAGTACCAGTGTCCGGGCGTGGCCACTCCTCCATATTGTTTCCCAGGTAGCCACTTGGGCAGCGCTACTGTGCGTCGACTTCCCATTGGTGGACCGCTGCTGCTTGCGATTTGTGATTGGTTCTCTGCGGCCCAATAATTTCTGTGCTACGCCTCCGCGGTAGTTGATTGGTCATCGACCAATCTTCACTATACCCTATCTGTCCCATCAATCAATTCATTATAATGTGTGTCCCATCTACACATCTTCACTATACCCTGTCTGTCCCATTTATGGATCTTCACTATACCCTGTCTGTCCCATCTACGAATCTTCACTGTACCCTGTTAGTCCCATGTATGCATCTTCACTACACCCTGTCTCTCCCATCTATGGATATTCACTATACTCTGTCTGTCACATCTATCAATCTTCACTATATCCAGTCTGTCCCATCTATGGATATTCACTATACCCTGTCTGTCCCATCTATCAATCTTCACTGTACCCAGTCTGTCCCATCTATGGATGTTCACTATACCCTGTCTGTCCCACCTATCGATCTTCACTATATCCAGTCTGTCCCATTCACCTGTACCCCTGGTCACCATGTAACAACCATTAACCCACCTACAATATTTTAGATGGTCTCTGCATTCAAAATCGCCGAAGTCGACATGCTTTTGTTTGTATAAAGTCGACTATGCTTTTATTTCTATGTGGGATATTAGAGCATGGGGGTACCTTACTATATTTTTCCATATCAATATAGACTCACTATATTTGTGGACATACAAGGATAACCGAGGTTACTTCGTAAAGTGCACAACGTAATCATAGTATCTTCAACATGGAAGATTTTGCAAAAAGCTCAGTTGTGGAGGTGGTCGAGCAGCAGCAGGTGCTCTGGGTCGCCCTCCTTGACCAGGCCTATCTGCCTTTCCACGATGAGGAGGATTTGCTGGACCGTCCACCACACGAGACCCGACTCCCACATATAGATGAGTTGGGCTGCGATGATGACGACATACATGTCATCGTGCCCACCAACGAGCAGTTGCAAGGGGTTCTCAAAACCGTCCTGCAGAGGTATACCATCAGGGTCGTCAACGTTCCATACAAAATCTCAAGGACGAACGTCTGGGAATTCTTCAAGCAGTTCGGCGACATCGTTCTCTTCGACATGCAGTCCTACACGACCTACGAGAACCACCGCGGGATTGCCGTCATCCAGTACTCCTGCTATGCCTCCTACAAGAAGGCACTTCTTGCCGACGTGACACCACTTTCCGTCAACGGTCGCTGTGCAAAAGTGAAACCTCACCGTCCCACTGATGCTGACCAAGTGACCTCGCCCACTCAAGTGGCACTGCAGCACACACTCCCTACCAGACCCACTATCCATGAGGAAATGCAGCCCACCACACTTGTCAGGCCCACCTTCAGGGAGACATGGCAGGTCTCAAGACCTGTCAGGCCCACCATTCAAGACCGACTTGGTCCCCCAACACATGTCAGGCCCAGCGTTCTAGACCGACTGGGACCAATAACACATGACATGTCCTACGTTACAGACCGACTGCACGCCGCACCACGTACGGGCGTTAAAAGGCGTGTCGAGATGACACACGCTCCCCGTGCCAAAAGATTCAGTTGGTGAGGAACCTGAGTTCTTTCTTCCTGTTGGTGCTGCAGGAGAACACGGCCCTAGAGTGGACACTGGAGGTGTGTTTGTGTTTGTGTTTGGGTTATCACTGAGGAACCAACACCAAGACAGCTTTAGGTTGGCCTCGCCAAGGATTACGTTAATCTGGCGGATGTCTGGCTTTCTCCCAGTAGTGGATGGCACATAATATCTACGTAGGAACGTTGAAAAACAAAGAAAAAAAAAATATGGGAACATTATCCCGCCCCACAAAAATACATAAATTCACGGGGATAATTTCCTTCGTCTTCAAAGAAAAAATGAAACTCTTCCGACGCTACCGTGCCTTCCAGAAAGCAACCCTCAAAGAAATCACTTTCTACACAATGTGCAAGGAGTCGGTTAGCCAATCTTCATATGGCTGGGGCTATTGTTCCCTCTGATTGATTCATTTTTCAAGATTAAGGAAAGTTATAATAAAAATATTGTATTGAGTTTCTCCGTTGGCGTCAGGGTAAACACCCATCCCCCCCGAAGCTTGGTTACCTTTCCGTGGTGGGGGGGACTTCATGGATTGGGCAGTAGCAACCATCGTTGGTTGCTTCTGTTCAATCCATGAACGAAAAACCAAGCATCTTGAACGTAATTGTCGTATAAATTCACTTGGTGTCAAAACTGACGCGAAAGCGGTTGTCTCAATTTTGTCAGAAATGTTTGTGCGTGTCGGCCTGATGGCGGGAGTCGGTTTGGCGCTGTGGTCATGAGGGAATACGAGGAAGATTGGCAACCGTCCCAGAAGTAGCTACAGTGAGGCCCAGCAGCTGTCCCTAATACTGTGGAAGGCACTCATGTAAGGTGTGCAGTGAGGCGCAGCAGTAACAAGGGAAACGGACAACCAAAACAGCAATCTTGATCATCAGGAGGCTATCCAATGCTCAGAGTAGATAAGGACGATTATTGTATGGCTTCGCTCAGAGGATGAAAATCTTAGCCGTGAAAATCAACAAGTAAAATAACTAGTAGTTAGTGGTAGTGAAGTGGAATTACCGCATTTCTGTGGTCTTAATAGTAAAACGAATCTTTTCGTTTTCTCCATCAATCTAGAGGTGTTGTAGACCACCATCCTTAAGGTTGTAAGGTAATGGTAAGTACAAGGTTATGACCTCAGCAAATTTGTGATGGAAAGTGCAGGAAATGTGGTAATGTATATAATATAAATTATATAGTTGTATAATAAATGTATAATAAAACTTTGTCTTCTCTGTTCCCGTTCATTGATTCAAATGCAGGCAAGTTTTCTCTCTAACGAGGTGGGATAAGCTACGTGCACTCGGGTTGTAAATGTGGTGATTTTCCCTTCATTACCACAATGGTGTGCTGAACTGAAGATGTAGAATTCCGTAGACGAAAGTAAGATAGGAAATCAATCTACATCAAAAATTGAAAGTGCCGCTTTGTGTGTGTGTGTGTGTGTGTGTGTGTGTGTGTGTGTGTGTGTGTGTGTGTGTGTGTGTGTGTGTGTGTGTGTGTGTGTGTTTGTGTGTGTGTGTGTGTGAATACTACTTTAATCATTATCACGTGAGTCTTTTGAGGAAGGATTTGTACACTCGTGTTGCCCCGTCTTTTAACCTTGTAAGTGTAAAATACGTTTTAACTCCTGTGTGCACTCACACGCACACACACACACACACACACACACACACACACACACACACACACACACACACACACACATAACCTATAATATTATCTAGTATTTTCTTCAGATGGATATCTTACACCTTAATTATAAAAGCCAAAGAAAAATTTTTAAAAACATATACATATATTTACACACGTGTAGATATATGTTATGTATTGAAATGTGGCGGAAAAATTCCTTATATATTAACAAACGTGATTGAGGACGTAAAGAATCTGGTACAAACATAATGGTTATTGTGATAAATGATTTGTTTATGATATATATGTATTGTGTTGCATTATAATGGTTGTTCAGAACTAAGGTCTTTAAACCTGAATCAGTGAAATACTATCAGAAATAGATAACCTGTTAAACATAAACATTTATATTGATTAACCACAGAATATATTTTCCTCTGGGTCTGTAAAAGAAAATACAGTACAGGGAGCTAGTTTGAGGAAGAGTATTTCATGTTTTAACAAAATATTTACCTCTAATAGCGTCCCTTATCTTTCGTCATCATTTCTTATGTTTACTATCAAGAAATGTCTTATCTAACATAAAAATTCTGTCTAGGTATTTGATTAATGTTGTCCAAGGATGAGCTACATGCCACACGTGGTCAGGTCACAGTGGTGGTGGTCAGGTCAGTGGGCGGTGTGTGTGTGTAGCCCCTGGGTTCAAGTTGGCCACACCCACCGGCCGGTGGTCAGGTCAGTGGGCGGTGTGTGTAGCCCCTGGGTTCATGTTGGCCACAGCCACCCACCGGCCAGCCGGGCGGTAGTTTGTAAGTGAGACTGGTAGTTTCACATGCCACTTGGAGTGTCCCTCACTACAGAACTTGAGCAGCTCTTATCCTGAGGTGGAGCAGTTGATCCTCTCCACCAGGCTGGTACACTTGGTCTGCACCAGGTGGCTCCCTCCTGGTCATCCTGAGTGGTTGGTTGCTGTGTTGGATTTAATAACCATTGACTTGTGAAGGTCATTAGGCCAACCATCATTTTATCATCTGATAAAACACGAAGCAACGTCAAATATTAAATGATCCACCTAAACTATTGAGAATGATGAAGTCTGATATTGTTACGTTACGTCATCCAATCTTGCCACTCACATGTTACGGTAATCACGACTACATACATAGTGTTGTTACGACTGATATTACTGTATGTACTGTAGTAAAGTACTGTGGTTATGTGGACACCAGACGAGACCATCATTATGATGTGTCATCAACATGTATCTATAATGCTTCTATAACCAGCATGATCAAGAAGGTTATAACAACATTATCCTTGTGTCACCAACATGTATCTATAATGCTTCTATAACCAGCATGATCAAGAAGGTTATAACAACATTATCCTTGTGTCACCAACATGTATTCTATAATACTTCTATAACCAGCACGATCAAGAGGTTATAACAACATTATCCTTGTGTCACCAACATGTATCTATAATGCTTCTATAACCAGCATGATCAAGAAGGTTATAACAACATTATCCTTGTGTCACCAACATGTATCTATAATGCTTCTATAACCAGCATGATCAAGAAGGTTATAACAACATTATCCTTGTGTCACCAACATGTATCTATAATGCTTCTATAACCACCACGATCAAGAGGTTATAACAACATTATCCTTGTGTCACCAACATGTATCTATAATGCTTCTATAACCAGCATGATCAAGAGGTTATAACAACATTATCCTTGTAGTTGTTGGATCAGTGTAGAGCAGAGCAATACCTGGTGAACATTACTTCCTGGTGGCCGCCATAAATACCACCAGTGTTTATAAGCTCACACATCACCAGGGGTTAAGATATGGTGTTATCCCTCACTGCTCTATATAGCACCAGCCACGGTGGGCCTCCAGGTTATACCTCACTCCTACTCTTCTATATCCCTAACTTCCTTGTGATCATCTCACTTTGAATAACTAGATCTTCACATAACAGTTGTTTGTTGTTGTTGTTGTTGTTGTTGTTGTTACATGTTGTAGTTTTATGTTCTGCCACTGGACGACTCGTTCTCTGATCTTACCCAACAAATAATTTGTTGTTTCGAGATTCGTCAGGTGTTTATCATACGGAGTCTGTAACACGTAAGTCTGTCTATCGTTCACTATACTGGATAGTAACCGGTAAAGGTTATTAAAGATATCTACACCAGAAACTGTGCCACACAACAAAACATACAAATCACGATATTTGCAACATGATAACATGTTTGACTTAATGACCATCAGCAGGTAAGGTCATCAAGCCGCACCATACATACGTCAGACAGTAACATCAGTTGTATAACAGGATGTATATATGTTGTTGGATTTAAGGGCTATCAGCTTGTGGTCATGAAGCCAGAATGTGAACCATAAGTTCAACATATAATGTTCGTCCAGGTCCAGCAGGTAGCTGCATATAAAACTATGAATGTCTGTCTTGATTACTGACGACGTAGAGGGAAGGGTTTGGCAGGAAGGGGAGTGTGGTGGAGTTTGCTGGATGGTTCTCGTGAGTGTTGTGAAGAAGAGATAGAAAACAGACTGAAAGGAGGAGGGTAACAAGTCCTTGGGCTCAACCCAGGTGCTACATTGTCACTCAAGCAAGACATCTAAAATAATCGCCAGGTTGGTTGGTTATTTGGGCTTGTGGCTCATCGACTGCCAGGGTTAATAAAGTCAACAAGTTAGTCATGATCCTCAACCAAAAATACTTGAACACCTTCACGTGTTGAAGATATTTGTAAGGTCATACACACGCTCACTAAATACTTGGCCCATATAAGTAAGGTTTTCACCCCTGTTGATTGCAAGGGTCATACCTGCAGTTAGTGTCATGTTATAACCATCAATCGAATCATCTTGAACAGTTTTCCCAGGGGTTCAAGATGATTCTGAGACCGTACACGCTCTCACCCTGTTCGTAAGACGAATGGTGCATTCTAACGGACAGCGACCTATGAAGGTCATTAGGTCACTAATCCTTTATATGTTTCACTTTAAAGTCACCTAACAATCCTTTCAACGTATTATTGCCTAAATGGTGGGGACAGTGAAATATAGGAAGGTGTACGTTCAAGGAAGACATATACAATGACAGAGTTACGTGCAGCGACGACAAGTAGGACAGACAAACCTGAGAAATGGTTGTTGTTGATGGTGTGAACAGTATTATTATTATTACCACACATCACCAGCACACCTTTGATGGCGCTCCTACACCTTCGTGGCTGCTGCACTCTACACAGGAGCAGGGGAAGGTAGACATCTTTAAGCAAGAACATTTCCGACGAGACTGTACTATTTCTCTCCGTCCTTTGTGGATGACACAGCCTTGCTAAGGATGACTTGTCACTGGTGGTGACACAGCTGACGGATGGAGTCCTGTTACACCTTGTGAATAATATCTCATGACCAAAACAGTAGACTGGCCAGGTTGACAAGCGTATTGTGCACTTCAACTGACTAATGATATGATAAAGAAAATTACAAACATAAATATCTATTGTAAGGATCAAATCAATGATGAAACAAATATAGTTTGAATGATTAATGAAACCGAGTGTGGGAAGTGACACAGCTTTGTAATGCTTGGTCACTTACAAATGATTAATACGAAAGCGTTAGGTATCGACCCGCAGGAGAACGTGTTTACAGATCTTTATAGAAGACATATCTATGTTAGATAAACGCCATATCAAGGAAATATCTTAACCTGGGACGTGTAACATCTGTGTGGATAGACACAGCTTTGTAATATATGATCTACTCCACCGGTGAACTTTGACAACAGAGAGTTATACAACGCGTCGCTGGACAATATTCACCTAATACCTATAACAAATTTTTATATGATATACGAGACATTTGTTGGAAGTAAACATAAGAAATGATGATAGGAGATAAGGAGAGGGAAAGTACATATTTTCTTAAATGCTGAGTGAATACTGTCTTAACCTAGTTATTTTGCGTTGGATTTTATCTTAGATATCCAGAGGATAATATATTCTGGGGCTTATGATTATTATGCTTTCAACACCTTTTTCAATTTCTTATCATCTTTACTGGCTAAAAGGCCTTGGTTCTTAACAAACATTTAAATGCATCACACTACATATTCTTAATAAATCATTCATCACATCAGCCATAATATTTGTACTTTATTCTTCAAGTTCTCGGTAACATTCTTAAATATATAACACATTCGTCTGACGCAACTAGATGCATATACCTATATCCACACGTTTAGATATATACATATGGTTCTTAGTTTATCATCTTTTAACTCCAAGTTTAAGTGATCCTTCTAAAGAAAATACTAATCGGTACCTTGGATGACGTACCTGAGTCTTTATAACAGAAATAATGAACAACTCCTGATTGTTGAGGTTGTGCATACCGGTTGAAGACCATTAGTTCACCAATGTTGTACTGGTAATGATAAAAGTCAACATGTATATAACTTTAATGTTTGACATATACTATGGATTCAGGCTTTATGACTGTTCATATGTTTTCAAATATACCAACATTACATTGACCCTATACGAAATACTACCATTAAATTGTTTGGTCATAAAGGAGATATTCTGATCACTCCAATAATACACATGTATGTTTACCTGGTACAAAGAGATCCGTCATATTGTAAAGCCCTGTGCCAGCCAGGCAGGGACGTGGCCAGCCTCCCTAACAACAAACTACCTGTTAGTCAAGATCAGATAAAGAGCCGGGTTGAGGTGAGGGCCCGTACCAAGCATAGACCTAGCGACCTGTCATGGTACAGACCAGTCATATGGAGACCTGGTGAATCCAACAATTAGAAACATTCCATATTTGAGGAGACTTGGCAGGTCTAACTATGAACCAATTTCATCATGATCGTATGATATGACCCTGTGCCAATGCTGGGACAAATTGTAATATTGAATTGTATATTGATTTCATATTTCGATGGAATTAACGATAAAGATGAGTTGCCATAATTATGAGGAAACATGTCCACATTCACACTCACCAACCCTACCCAGACAACACGAGTCGTATTGATCATTTCTAAATTCATCGGACACATCCGGGAAGATACTTTTTTACCGTGAGTACTTTACTTTAAAGTTACGTTCATTGGAAATAGAGCGAAACTAACTGTCTGTATTACCAACAAAAATCACTATGAGGTATAGATATCTATCTACTAATGACGTCACATCTGATGTCACTCGTAGTAATGAACACAAACTGGTGGGCAAACGTTTGACCTCAGATGAGGTGAAGTATTTTATCTTCAATATGATTGTTAACATGGAATAATGTACCAGTTAGAGTGGTTGGAAGCAGCATTATAAATACGTTTCACAATAAACTTGATAAATATTTCCCTTCAAGTTCAAGACTAACATTATTTGCGACTCATCATTAGTCACACTGACAATATACAGGTTTATCTTTAGATTATCTGTATGTCTTCCACTACAGTAATGTGTGAGTTCCTGATATCTTCCACTACACTAATGTGTGAGTTCCTGATATCTTCCACTACAGAAGTGATCTTCCACTACACTAATGTGTGAGTTCCTGATATCTTCCACTACACTAATGTGTGAGTTCCTGATATCTTCCACTACACTAATGTGTGAGTTCCTGATATCTTCCACTATCACCATCAGCCTCGAAGTGACCCAGTGGTCCACTGCTGTATGGATACCTTTACATTCCTTTGTATAATGGAATATTTGTAACAACACAGTAATTAATCACATCTGAGCAATCGGGAATTTGACAAGGCATTATCAGCTCTACGTCCTATTGGCGGGCCATCATAGAGCTATAAGGCTGTGGTCATGTTTGTCTGGATGTTGATGACAGGGGCTTCCTCTCTTATGTGAATAGCTTCTAATCTCTGTAGTCTCCTGCGATCACTACAACTAGTAATGATTTTGATGTTATTCATTATAATCTCCCTCGTTAGTCTCGTTCCATGCTTTTGTTCATGATGATGTTTGATTCCACCTTCTTGTAAGTGGAGCGAGAGTCGGTGGCTCAGGGTGCAAGTGTATTGATTACCCTCTTCAACTTAAATATGAAGTCTATATAGATGCAAACTGGCAGGCAAGTCAAATATGTAAATTCTAAACACTGGCGCCTTACAATGGAGAAACATTTCTTCAGGGGAAGAGAAAGATAAGTAATTACATATTAATATCTCAATCATGGTACCAGGTCAGTCTCTCGTTCCCTTACACAAGTCATCAAGTCCAGTCTCTCCTCTGCCACTTCAAACCTCCAGCCTGACCCAACAACATTGTGGTCAGCATGATGGAAGCACACATGAAATATTCACAAGAATTTCCTTCTCTACACTTGCCTCCAGAACTTTCTTTTATGCTTGTATGTCCAAATGTTTACGCCAGGCCTTAGCACAGACACCATTGGGATCACCAGCCGGTCAAATGTATATTGTAAACACATAATGACAAAGGAAAACATATTTACAATTACGTACATACATGCATGTATAACCTTAATGATAAAGTCAAAGTTCAGGCCATCATAATACCTGAAAGTCGCACCGTCGTGTTCAGCCACAAAGATCTTTCAGAGCTTCATGCCTGAGTACGATGCCACATTACCTGCTTCCAATATTATACTACCTTTCCCGCCACACCACACAACAGCCTCATCTTAATGTCATGCAACATCAACAGTTATATTTGGTCTCTGACGACAACCCCCCCACCACCAGCAGACCCATGCAGGCCCCCTTGTCACTTACGTCACTACAGTTTCCAGGTACCACGTGGCATTTTAGTGGCTGTTAATTACCACTCCTCTGACCCAGGCAGCTTTCTTACCTTCCTGTCTAACCCAGACGTTGTCTGCTGGTTCTTACTCCACAAACATACAACCTCTCCTTCCCAGACATAACACATCACAACACCTTACTCCCACCACTTGGATCTTCGAGACAAAATATTTCTCTGCGGAAAGCGTTACGCGCGTGCCCTGCCTTTTGGTAAAATCTCGTCAGATGAACCCATAAACAAGAACTCTCTCTCTCTCTCTCTCTCTCTCTCTCTCTCTCTCTCTCTCTCTCTCTCTCTCTCTCTCTCTCTCTCTCTCTCTCTCTCTCTCTCCCAGCCAGCCACTATGAATGTAGATTGCGTGACTGAGTGAGAGCGATGAAGTTCTTGCCATATGACGGCGAGCCACTCTGCACTCCACCCACCCACCCACCCAGCACATATCAACTTGCCTCTTGGCTGATAGAGAGAGAGAGAGAGAGAGAGAGAGAGAGAGAGAGAGAGAGAGAGAGAGAGAGAGAGAGAGAGAGAGAGAGACCTACCTACGAGTATTTACGATCACAAAAAATACTGAAAACAAAGGCCCCGCCGGGAATCGAACCCGGACCAACTGTTTATGAGGCAGATGTGCTAACCACTACACCACGGAGCCACTTTTCAGTGGCGGAAATATCTCTTATATATTAACAAACCCGACTGAGGACTTAAAGAATCTGGTACAAACATAATGATCACTGTGATAAATGATTTGTTTAAGATAAATGTATTTTGTGTTGCATTATAATGGTTGTTCAGAACCAAGATCTTTAAGCCAGAATCCTTAAGATTATATAAGAAATTATAAAAACGCGTTAGAAACATAAAAATTTATGATTATAAAGAACAGAATGCATTATCATGTGGGTACCTAAGTGAAAAAGCAACACAAGGAGCTAGTTTAAGGCAGGAGTATTTCATCTTTTAACAAAATATTTACCTCTACGTTTCTTATCTTTCATCATCATATCTCATATTTACTATCAAGAAATGTCTTTTATCTAACATAAAAATTCTGTATAGGTATTTGATTAATGTTCTCCAACGACGCGTTGTATAACTCTTCGTTAGTGAAGCTCATTTCGTGTAATAGATCATGCATTACAAAGCTGTGTCTATCCACACAAGTGTTACGCGTCCCAGGTAAAGATATATTCTAGAGATAGTGTATATCTAACATATATATGTGTTTTATAAATATATATGAAAAGTTTTCCTGAGGGACAATACCTAAGACTTTCGTATTAAAGTTGATCAGTTGTAAGTGATCAAGCATTACAAAGGTGTGTCCATTGCCACAGGTGCTACTGATCCCGGGTAAAGGTATTTCACCATCTTTGTATCTTTAACCTTTCTAGTTATAGATGTTTCATCCTTGATTCCATCCTCACAATGGATGTATGTGGTTTGTGTTGTCTTAACATATCATTAGTCAGTTGAAGTGGAGAACATGCTCCACAGCCTAGCCACTCTACTCTGTCTTCCACATGCTATTCAAGAGGTGTTACCGGATTCCGCCTATAAGTGTTTACGCCGGGGGAAACAACTAACCTCCGGACGGCTTCTTCTTTTTACTTTTGATGATTTGAAAAATTTATGAATCATATTTGGTTTTATGATGTCAATAAGATTGTTGGAAATTGTATATAATAATCTTTATCTGTCATTTGATGAACTTTAATTCACTAAAGATAAAGTTTATGAATATTGATTGTTTATCTCTCGTTGTTACTGATGTAAGTTTTTTATCTAACAAAATACTTTCATTTGACTCATAAAGAATATTCTTAAGGAAAATGTAAATAATCTTTCATTAGTTCTCATCACACAAAATAAAAGTCTGTTTTCTCAAAGTTTTCTCAGCGGATGATGATAACATTTTGAAGAGTAGAAACTCATAACTTAGAATCCTTGAACCTTGTGTTAATAGTAATTACATTACTCTTCTCTAAACAATACTTTTCTACAGTGTATAAAACCCGGATAAAAAGTCTGCAGCATAGATACTGACGCAATTATCTTTATGCTATTGAAAATATTACTGATTTCTACATGTAAAACATTTATCTGCAAAATAGAAATCTTTATGTTAGATATGTTAATCTTAACGATATCACGTTTCATATATTTCTGTACCTTGTGCTCCAGAAAAGTTATGAGATTTTATTTATTATCGCATAAAATAATTAGTTTAAATATCCCATGTATTATCAATATAAATCCACAAGGTAAATACACATTTGCCATCTGTATTCTATGGTAATCAGTGATAAGTTCTACTGAACTGATATGTGATACAATAAATGTGATCTGTCTATACTTCTCGTTAGAAAAATCTTTGAAACTTATATCCGATTTCTCGCACAAGCAGTCAAATTGTGTTTCCGAGTTTGATAGATTTTCCTAATATTTGATATCTATAAGAGACGTTGATTACTAAAAGCAATTTCACGATGGCAAAATCAGCCAACATTATCAACTGGTACGATGACGCAAGACGACTGCAGAAAGATGACCAGCGTCTCGTTGTACAGTGTACAATGGTGGCCAGTGATATTCACTGTAGGTATACGCAAAATGATGTACTGTGTGCACATAGCAGGCAAATTAGAGGATCATCATAAGATTTAGAAATAGAACTATCAAGGAAGGAGAAAGACGTAGGTGTAATTATTAGTCAAGATGGAAAGCCAATACATAAACATCATGAGCAATGTGTACTGCTCCTCCTCCTCTGGCTTTTGATTCTTACTGTCAGATTTTAATACATGTAAATAATGGAAGGGCAAGTCACAGCCAAGACATATTCAGTTACTCGTGGATTACTTGCCTTGCACTTACAGTTGGAGTCCGGTAACACCATTTCAATGGTATCATTTGACAAACAGAGTAGAGTGGCTAGGCTCAAAAGCGAGTTCCGCACTTCAACTGACTAATTATATGATAAGGATAAGGAGGGTAAAACATAGATTTCGATTGTAAGGCTGGAATCAGGGATGAAACATGCATAACTATAATGTTTAAGGAACAAAGATAGTGAAATACCTTTACCCGGGATCAGTAGCAGCTGTGGCAATGGACACACCTTTGTAATGCTTGATCACTTACAACTGATCAACTTTAATACGAAAGTTTTAAGTATCGCCCAGCAGGGAATATTGTACAAATATTTACAGATAACATAATCCGTGTTGGACAGACGCCATATCTAGGAAATATCTTTAAAGACTGGGACGTGTAACACTTGTGTGGATAGACACAACTTTGTAATGCATGATCCATTACACAAAATGAACTTCACTAACGAAGAGTTATACAACGCGTTGTTGAAGATCATTCAGGAAATTATACCTAATGAATATTAGGTACGTTGCATTTGTTGGAAGTAAACCTGAAAAATGATGCTGAGAGAAAAGTGACGTAATAGTAAATAATTTGTTAAAAGTCTAAAAATTTTGATCTTAAAGTAGTCGTCTTGTGTTGGGTCATCTTTTAGACACCAAGAGAACATAGTCTGTGTTATGTAATCATAAATATATATATTTTCAACGCCTTTCATCACTTCTTCCAGACCTTTACGGATTTTGGCTCAAAGATCTTGGCTTTGTGACAGTTACAAAATACAGCACAATACATATTTATCACACAAGAATCATTTATCACAATAGTTGTTATATTTCTTACCGGAACCTTTAAGCTTTCAGCAACATTGTAAGTACATAACACATTCATCTGCCTCATTTACATGCATATAGATATATCTACAAGTGTATATGTACATGTTTTATATTATTTCTCTGAATTTAAAGTTTATTATGATATCCGTCTGGACAATACATACTAATGGATACCACAAGATATGTACAGTTACTAAAAGATTATTCTGACTGCTACATACTCTGTAACTTGTGATGACTGGAACATATTTCAGTGTATCTGTAATGTGCACACTGTGCTTAACGACACAATTAAAGCAGTATAAACCATAGGGTTATATGAACATAAGAAATGAAAATTCGAAGCATCAGACATAGCCCAGCGGTGTTTACAAACAAGATAATGTATATCATTATAGCAGTGTAGTGACGTAAGCATTGTGTCACATGTTAGAAAACATAATGTGTGATAGCAGGGTAGTGGCTGTTATGGTGGTATGATATGGTCAGCAAGTGTTGGAGTACAATACAAGGTTGACCTTCATGATAGATGGAGGAGGAGGTATGTTAACAGTATTGAAGTAAACACAAGACTTGCAATCACTGATTCTCAGATCCATATTACAAGGTTGTCATTATATAGTATGGGTTCATGTGTAATGGTTTAGTGTATGTTAGAGAAGGTGAACACGTTTAGCCAGCCAGGAACTGACTTGTATTACCATCACTACTTTGTGTAAGCAGCCGCCGCTGTTGTTATGACACCACCTAACCTGTCAGTCATGGACGATCACACATTCCGGACTCCACCGTGTCCAAGGTGGCCCCTCATATCTGGCCATCTTGGCTCACGTGAGCAGTACCCGTGCCCGGCTACGGCTCCTGGCGCCCACCTTCCCTGACAAGAGCAGTCCACACCCTCACTGTGGCTCCAGCCATGATATGCCAGGATGTGGCACCAACATAATGTGTGGACGAGTCTGGAACCAACTGTATACAACGTTGCTCGTGTGTATGTACGAGTTGTCTTGGACGAGGAGGAATGTGGTGTTGTCAGGGGAGAATGAGCCTTCCTCAGCAGTAAGCAGGACCTCCTCCAACACCTCTATATACTTAATACTCCCCGTGAACCGTCCTGGACCAACACCTGCCAGCAACACCACCTGCCTCAAGCCATCCTTATAACCCGACACCAACTGTGCCACCTGCCTGGGTTCCAGCCACACGTACGTGCGGCTTCATATCTGATGATGATGATGATTGATGAGAATACCATAGATAAGCGTTATCATCCTGGTATGATGGGATGAGTTATCCCGGGATGTGTGGCACAAGATGTCTTACATTACCATCAATTGTCTACATAATGACTACACCAACCTGACCTAAGATACAGGGGCAAGAATCTGGTAGTGATAAAGAATTTATCATATCTTTAATTGATCACCTACGCCTACACCAGTGCGGTGGAAATGTCTAATACAGAGAGAGAGAGAGAGAGAGAGAGAGAGAGAGAGAGAGAGAGAGAGAGAGAGAGATGTAGCAGGCTTGTCTGTATACTGTGATACATACTCCATTACTCCTCTCCATGTTGGCCTCCGTCAGCTGTGGCATCTCTGCTGGTGTACGGCCATACAGACCACTGGTGTGGTGGTGTTGATCGTGTGTCATCATCATGATGTGCACACCAATCCAAGTCGTGGACGGACGGCTGCTGGCGGCAGTGGTCAAGGGGTTATTGTGGATGATGATGGCTATGTCCCGCGCAGGCAGGCCCACCGCACGCTGATGCCAGGTGTCCTGGGCCACTGTATCATGGTGCTACCTTGTGCCGCCCGCCCCACGCTGATGCCAGGTGTCCTGGGCCACTGTATCATGGTGCTACCTTGTGCCGCCCGCCCCACGCTGATGCCAGGTGTCCTGGGCCACTGTATCATGGTGCTACCTTGTGCCGCCCGCGCCACGCTGATGCCAGGTGTCCTGGGCCACTGTATCATGGTGCTACCTTGTGCTGCCCGCCCCACGCTGATGCCAGGTGTCCTGGGCCACTGTATCATGGTGCTAACTTGTGCTGGGAAACTCCAACCTGCCTGCTGATCACACCATCGTTCACGCGCACACTATGTACACTCTGCTGATTCGGGCCGACCGTTAAATATCGACAACCAATATCGTTTACTCCTTGTTTGCTCTACGCTCAATACGGGGCATTGGGCATGGCGCCCACTGCTCCGTATTGTCAACTCTCTGTTATCATTATGATTCATTGGGAACGATGGGCCGGGGGGGGGGGGTAATCCTTATGAGCCAAAATCATTATCACTGACAAGAAAACAAATGTAAACATTACACAGTAAACATGCTTATTAAGCGTGAGAAAATAGCGTATCGTGTAAGGGAACAGCGTCACAAAATATACCACACTTGTACATGCACAATTCACTTGTTTTTCATTATTTTTAAAAGAAACAGTGAACGTATATGTTTGTAAATGTTGAACAGTTATTTGTGAAATCAAGGCCATTGCCACAAAGCAAAGGTAAGCGAAAACAGATGTTTACTTACGGGAAAAATTATCTGGTGATGTCAAGTGACAGATGACCGAAAGGTGACGGTTGATGGCTACGCTCAGTATGGGGCCCGGAAGCGTAGCGTCCGAAAACATTACGATGGCATTACTTAACAGTTTAATGTTCATAATCAAGTTTTATTTTTCTTAATATTATATTTTCTTCGTTATTTTCACAATTAAACTTTCTTAGTTTTATAACTGAATATCAGACGTGATCAATCATGTAGTTTGTGCATGATTTGTGCATTGTGTTGCCAGAACGGAGTTCGGACACATGGCAGTGCGAGATATCAGTTGTGGTTTATTGTTAACAACACACCTGAATAAACCGAGTCTAGTGTCTTATAGACCAGGCTGGTACAGCCGCCCGTTACACATCACAATATCATCATCATCATCATCATATTAGGCTGCAGCTCACCATCATTGGCCTGATATATCTGTATGTTGACCTTACGTGTCAACAACAACATTAAACAACTGGAGTTATGAAGAGTGATTTGCATTTCCTATTTTTTGTGAGACACGAAACAAGTTTCATAAATCCCGTAGATTCTTACTGTGATAGGAAAATGTTCCCTCGTCTAATGCGACAAGAAAATGATACGTTTCATTTTAGAGTTTAATGACATCTTCAACTTACGACCATTCAGGGTGGATTGCAGGTTTTCAATCGTTTGAGTGAGCCTATGTTGATAATACCTGCAGAAAACTAGGAGTGAGTTCTGCTTGTAATGTCCAGGTCAGTCCAGTGGTCCATTATGGCAAGGTCAACACAATGTGGTCAAGTGACTCATTACTGGACTCACATCTAAGCTTCACCAGCTAAGCTTATCCCAAGCCTTTCTCTCGTGTCCTGCCTAACTCTCAGCCCATGACCCACTCATCCCTCATTCTCTCTCTCTCTCTCTCTCTCTCTCTCTCTCTCTCTCTCTCTCTCTCTCTCTCTCTCTCTCTCTCTCTCTCTCGTGCATCCAACTTAACCCTCAACCCAGGGTTCTTTCTCAACACCAGCCTCTCTCTCATCTTACCAATATCGCTCTCATTCCAAGATTTTCTCACGTCCAGCCTCGCTCTCATCACCTGCCTCTTTCATTCTTGTAAACTTTCACTTTCAGCCCAAGTCTTCCTCCGGTGCCCAGCCTCTCTCTCTCTCTCTCTCACCATCTCTTTCTCATCCTCTCCCACATCCCACGTCTCTCTCCCGTGTCCACACTAATTCTCATCTCAAGCCTCTCTCTCTCGTCCCAAGCCTCTCTCTCCTGTCCTGCCTGACTCTCGTCCCAAGCCTCTCTCTCCTGTCCAGCCTGACTCTCGTTCCAAGCCTCTCTCTCCTGTCCTGCCTGACTCTCGTCCCAAGCCTCTCTCTCCTGTCCTGCCTGACTCTCGTCCCAAGCCTCTCTCTCCTGTCCAGCCTGACTCTCGTCCCAAGCCTCTCTCTCCTGTCCAGCCTGACTCTCGTCCCAAGCCTCTCTCTCCTGTCCTGCCTGACTCTCGTCCCAAGCCTCTCTCTCCTGTCCAGCCTGACTCTCGTCCCAAGCCTCTCTTTCTCGAGTCCATCCTAACTTTCATGACAATTATCTTTCTCCGTCACAGTGTCTTACCCTAAGCCTCTATTTCCTTCACAGCTTTTCTCACATCTTAAGCCTTTCTCTCGTGTCCAGCCTCTCTCACAGAGTCTCCTCTCTCTCTCTCTCTCTCTCTCTCTCTCTCTCTCTCTCTCTCTCTCTCTCTCTCTCTCTCTCTCTCTCTCTCTCTCTCTCTCTCTCTCTCTCGTTCTCTCTCTCTCTCTCTCTCTCTCTCTCTCTCTCTCTCTCTCTCTCTCTCTCTCTCTCTCTCTCTCTCTCTCTCTCTCTCTCTCTCTCTCTCTCTCTCTCTCTCTCGTTCTCTCTCTCTCTCTCTCTCTCTCTCTCTCTCTCTCTCTCTCTCTCTCTCTCTCTCTCTCTCTCTCTCTCTCTCCAGTATGGAATAATTCAGTTAATCAGTTATCATAACGCAGTGGTATATCATGCTACCTTCTCAACCACTGGCCAGGTAATATACCAACATTGATTAACCCATGTCACCTGCTTTGTGAGAGTAAGTAAGATTTATAATATCATTCTTCAACATTAGGAATAATATAGTCATGGTAAGTCGGGAGGCTGGAGCTTAAGTTTATCCTTACTATTGTCTTTATAACAGAAAGTGAAGGGATGCATGTCCTTGGTGATGGGATGTATGACATATTCATGTTCATTCTACCTTGTGTCCAGCTTCTCTTATCATAAGATTACGTCTCATTCACAGCGTCATTCTCATCCCATGCTTCTCTCATTCATAACCTTTTTCACATCCCAAGCCTCTAACGCCTGTCCTGCCTTTCTCATATAAAGTCTCTCTCTTTCACATCATCACTTTCCTGACAAACATATCTCATGTTCAGACTCCCTCATCTCAAGCCTCTCTCACCTCTAAAGCCTCTCTCTTGTACCACTTCTTTCATCCAAAGTCACTCCATCTTTCACAACCGTACCCTCATCCCAGGTCAGTCTCTCTGGTACAACCCTACACTCATCCCAGGTCTCTCTGGTACAACCCAACCCTCATCCCAGGACTCTCTCTGGTACAACCAAACCCTCATCCCAGGCCTCTCTCTCTGGTACAACCCAACCCTCATCCCAGGTCTCTCTCTCTGGTACAACCCAACACTCATCCCAGGTCTCTCTCTCTGGTACAACCCAACCCTCATCCTAAGCCTCTCTCTCTGGTACAACCCAACCCTCATCCCAGGCCTCTCTCTGGTACAACCCAACCTTCATCCCAGGTCTCTCTCTCTGGTACAACCCAACCTTCATCCCAGGTCTCTCTGGTACAACCCAACCCTCATCCCAGGTCTCTCTGGTACAACCCAACCCTCATCCCAAGCCTCTCTCTCTGGTACAACCCAACCTTCATCCCAGGTCTCTCTGGTACAACCCAACCCTCATCCCAGGTCTCTCTGGTACAACCCAACCTTCATCCCAGGTCTCTCTGGTACAACCCAACCTTCATCCCAGGTCTCTCTGGTACAACCCACCCCTCATCCCAGGTCTCTCTCTCTGGTACAACCCAACCCTCATCCCAAGCCTCTCTCTCTGGTACAACCCAACCCTCATCCCAAGCCTCTCTCTCTGGTACAACCCACCCCTCATCCCAAGCCTCTCTCTCTGGTACAACCCAACCCTCATCCCAAGCCTCTCTCTCTGGTACAACCCAACCCTCATCCCAAGCCTCTCTCTCTGGTACAACCCAACCCTCATCCCAAGCCTCTCTCTCTGGTGCAACCCAACCTTCATCCCAGGTCTCTCTCTCTGGTACAACCCAACCCTCATCCCAAGCCTCTCTCTCTGGTACAACCCAACCCTCATCCCAGGTCTCTCTCTCTGGTACAACCCAACCCTCATCCCAAGCCTCTCTCCCTGGTACAACCCAACCCTCATCCCAAGCCTCTCTCTCTGGTACAACCCAACCCTTATCCCAAGCCTCTCTCTCTGGTACAACCCAACCCTTACCCCAAGCCTCTCTTTCCTTCAAAGCCTCACTCTCCGGCCAAACATCTTGTGTTCAGCCTCTCTCATCCCGAGCCTTTCTCTCCTACAAAGCCTCACTCTCATCCCAGGCCTCACTCTCCCTCCCTCTGCTCCAGCAGTATTTAAACATTTTCAGTGTTGCAGGTCCACATGAATTTGGGGAAGAATTACAGAAATTATGGAACTCTTTATAATGTGTCCCATTATCACAATGTTGCTTCAAATCTTACAATTGCACGTGCCGGGCTACCACAATAACCGCCATCTGATTGCCACTCTCCTGGAGGAGGAGGAAGAAGCCGATGTTGTGATAGTAAACATCACATGATGTATCACTAATGGTCATAAGATCAAACATTATGGCTACACATCCCGACAATCACTAGACTGTGTGTGGCACAGCACGAAGGACGGAGTCGCCCGCCAGTCTTGTACGAAGCACAATACAATATCTCACTACTTCCTGCCTCTTTCAATACTTTCTATCAGTCAAGATACTCCCACTACGTACGTACGTACACTGTTCTATCATCATTTGTACATCTTCACTACTGGCGTTTTCGACCTTATCTGAATGAGTCAGACCAAATGGTTATCAGGGAAACAGAATACATAACACTTGTCCACTGTCTTTGTCTTTCATACTCTATCTTTCATACTTGCTTGCCATTATTACACGAAAGTCCACTTGGGAACTTATCGTGTTTCATTTTCTCCGTGGACTCATAGGAATATATATATATATACATTTATATATATATATATATATATATATATATATATATATATATATATATATATATATATATATATATATATATATATATGTGTGTGTGTGTGTGTGTAAGTGCATATATATATATATATATATATATATATATATATATATATATATATATATATATATATATATATATATATATATATATATATTTTTTTTTTTTTTTATTTTTTATTGTACTTTGTCGCTGTCTCCCGCGTTTGCGAGGTAGCGCAAGGAAACAGACGAAAGAAATGGCACAACCCCCCCCATACACATGCATATACATACGTCCACACACGCAAATATACATACCTACACAGCTTTCCATGCCTTGATTCAATCCACTGACAGCACGTCAACCCCGGTATAACACATCGCTCCAATTCACTCTATTCCTTGCCCTCCTTTCACCCTCCTGCATGTTCAGGCCCCGATCACACAAAATCTTTTTCACTCCATCTTTCCACCTCCAATTTGGTCTCCCTCTTCTCCTTGCTCCCTCCACCTCCGACACATATATCCTCTTGGTCAATCTTTCCTCACTCATCCTCTCCATGTGCCCAAACCACTTCAAAACACCCTCTTCTGCTCTCTCAACCACGCTCTTTTTATTTCCACACTTCTCTCTTACCCTTACGTTACTCACTCGATCAAACCACCTCACACCACACATTGTCCTCAACCATCTCCTTTCCAGCACATCCATCCTCCTGCGCACAACTCTATCCATAGCCCACGCCTCGCAACCATACAACATTGTTGGAACCACTATTCCTTCAAACATACCCATTTTTGCTTTCCGAGATAATGTTCTCGACTTCCACACATTCTTCAAGGCCCCCAGAATTTTCGCCCCCTCCCCCACCCTATGATCCACTTCCGCTTCCATGGTTCCATCCGCTGCCAGATCCACTCCCAGATATCTAAAACACTTCACTTCCTCCAGTTTTTCTCCATTCAAACTCACCTCCCAATTGACTTGACCCTCAACCCTGCTGTACCTAATAACCTTGCTCTTATTCACATTTACTCTTAACTTTCTTCTTCCACACACTTTACCAAACTCAGTCACCAGCTTCTGCAGTTTCTCACATGAATCAGCCACCAGCGCTGTATCATCAGCGAACAACAACTGACTCACTTCCCAAGCTCTCTCATCCCCAACAGACTTCATACTTGCCCCTCTTTCCAAAACTCTTGCATTTACCTCCCTAACAACCCCATCCATAAACAAATTAAACAACCATGGAGACATCACACACCCCTGCCGCAAACCTACATTCACTGAGAACCAATCACTTTCCTCTCTTCCTACACGTACACATGCCTTACATCCTCGATAAAAACTTTTCACTGCTTCTAACAACTTTCCTCCCACACCATATATTCTTAATACCTTCCACAGAGCATCTCTATCAACTCTATCATATGCCTTCTCCAGATCCATAAATGCTACATACAGATCCATTTGCTTTTCTAAGTATTTCTCACATACATTCTTCAAAGCAAACACCTGATCCACACATCCTCTACCACTTCTGAAACCACACTGCTCTTCCCCAATCTGATGCTCTGTGCATGCCTTCACCCTCTCAATCAATACCCTCCCATATAATTTACCAGGAATACTCAACAAACTTATACCTCTGTAATTTGAGCATTCACTCTTATCCCCTTTGCCTTTGTACAATGGCACTATGCACGCATTCCGCCAATCCTCAGGCACCTCACCATGAGTCATACATACATTAAATAACCTTACCAACCAGTCAACAATACAGTCACCCCCTTTTTTAATAAATTCCACTGCAATACCATCCAAACCTGCTGCCTTGCCGGCTTTCATCTTCCGCAAAGCTTTCACTACCTCTTCTCTGTTTACCAAATCATTTTCCCTAACCCTCTCACTTTGCACACCACCTTGACCAAAACACCCTATATCTGCCACTCTATCATCAAACACATTCAACAAACCTTCAAAATACTCACTCCATCTCCTTCTCACATCACCACTACTTGTTATCACCTCCCCATTTGCGCCCTTCACTGAAGTTCCCATTTGCTCCTTGTCTTACGCACTTTATTTACCTCCTTCCAGAACATCTTTTTATTCTCCCTAAAATTTAATGATACTCTCTCACCCCAACTCTCATTTGCCCTTTTTTTCACCTCTTGCACCTTTCTCTTGACCTCCTGTCATATATATATATATATATATATATATATATATATATATATATATATATATATATATATATATATATATATATATAAATATATGTGTGTCTCTGTGTGTGTGTGTGTGTGTGTGTGCAGATATCAATAAAATGGCAGTAGTGGATTATACGTACAAAAGGTGCTTATTAAAGAAAGATAAAATACTGAATAGTGGTGAAAACTTTTGTATTTATTCCATTGAGAACGTAGTAAATTGAATTACATCTGGAGGGCAATAATTTTTCAAGTAGTAACGAAATTTGTTCTTCATCAAAATCAAACAGAAAATAAAAAAAAAGATCATAAAATCCTAATACGTTTGTGTTGCTTATCCAGGCCCATTTTTAATAAGTAATGTTGGGACGCCTCCACCCACTTTAATCATTTGAGTACATAGAATATATTATCGTCGATGTTAAAGAGTTTTCCCTTTTGATGTTATCCTTAAAATAAAGGTTAAGGAAAGTGAGATAGAGCTTAACCTTAAAGTTAGGATAGCTATGGCATCCTTGATCATATAATCAATAGTCATGTGTTAATATAGGTTAGGTTAGGTTCAGTATCCTTCATCAGGTCACCATTACCAAGGTGTTGTTATGTTGGGTCAGGCAACTTTAAACCAACTTTCAGTATTATTTACTCATAAATCTCTAAGTTCTAATAACCCAAAATTTTTAGAGTGGATAGGGTAGAAACTGATGGAAGCCATTTCTAACATTCTTGCATAACCTGACCTCTCGCCTTCCCAAAAGATAGTCATCCCAGCTTGGATATTGTACTGCTTTGGTCGTCAAATGATTTGAAAAGGAAGACATTGAATGGAGAAATTACTGAGGTAATCTCCAAAGATGATTACTGGTCTAAGAAACAAATTCAGAGAGCATATTAAACGACTTAAATCCATTCAGCTTTAGGGAAAAGAAGTTTAAGAGATCCTATACAGGTATATAAAGTTATTGTAATGGCATCCCTTTAAGTTTGATAATTTTACTTCCTGTAACTAGTTCCAACAATTTAAATGATATTCAGCATTGAGATTTAAGTGACTGACTTTAGGATGCATTTGGATCTGTCAAAAATTGTATTTAGTAAATACTTCAACATTCAACTGACCCATTCTATATTCTTATTCATTTCATCTCAGTTATATCACCTTTCTGTTACTGTTTAATATCAACAGTAGCCCGTCTACGTAGTTGGGGCTCTGAAGCAAAGGAAACTTTTTCTAGCCTAGGTTAGGGTAGCATCTAAACCAAACCTAAATGACCTTACCTTAGAAATATGTTCAGACAGTACCTTCTGAAAATATTTCTTAAGGTAAGGTCGTGGGGATTAGTTTAGGTGCTAACTAAACCTTGGCTAGAAAAAATTTGCTTTAAAGCCACAACTACTTGAAAGGCCTACTTTAAGTGGTGATATTGAAATTTATTTCTACGACAGTTACGCTCAAGATGCTTGGTTTTTCGTTCATGGATTGAACAGAAGCAACCAACGATGGTTGCTACTGCCCAATCCATGAAGTCCCCCCCACCACGGAAAGGTAACCAAGCTTCGGGGGGGATGGGTGTTTACCCTGACGCCAACGGAGAAACTCAATATTAGTGCAGAGATCTTTTCCTCGGTAAAGAAAGTGTAGCCGGACTCTGCCCTCATGAGGTTACTGCACTACAACAAAGATCACCCTTTGATAGGCTGTGCTATAGGCAGCACAGCTCCGTCAAAGATCTCACTCCATAAGTGAACTTATATAGATTCCTTTTTTAACATTTTGTCTTGTCTATAAGGAACTCATCAGTTCTTCTCCAGTGAAAGCAAAAAATCATCGAGAAATTCATTTGCTTCCTCAATATCAGGATCTTGTGGCTCTGTGTGGGGGACGAGGCTGGTGGGCTGTGTGTCTGGCTGTGTCTGGGGAGCGGGGCTGGTGGTCTCTGTGACTGGCTGTGTCTGGGGAGCGGGGCTTGTGGTCTCTGTGACTGGCTGTGTCTGGGGAGCGGGGCTGGTGGTCTCTGAGACTTGCTGTGTCTGGGGAGCTGGGCTGGTGGTCTCTGTGACTTGCTGTGTCTGGGAAGCGGGGCTGGTGGTCTCTGTGACTGGCTGTGTCTGGAGATCAGGGGAAGTCTTGGGTATAAATTTCAATATACTGTGAGCGATATCGTCTCTCAACCGATTCCTCTCGATCTTCTCTTGCACGGCCTTCATGATACGTTTGGGCGGCTTTCTCCATTTTCTTTGCATTTCAGTTGGTGATCCTGCGCCATCGAGCCACATGATACCAGAATAGTATCGTTCCTGTTTCCCAACGGGTCCAATCTTGGTGTCACACATGATGCCGAGTGAACCCAAATGGCGGCCGATGTTTACGTTGGAAGCCACGGGCTCGTTATGTATCTTGCAGTAACTTTCATACCGTTGCTGCAGCTCTTTCCTGCTGATAAGGTACCGCTTCATAGTAATAGTCTTTCCCTTCATTTGAACGAAGGTATTCATGAAACTAACAAAGGAAGCCTTTCCTTTGTAATCCCGTTTGTAGTAACAGAAAGCCATTGAAGACGTGGATTGGGTCAGGCGAAGTTACACAGACTAACAAGATAGTCCTCTAATCAATGATCCTGTATCAGCACTGAACTCGAAATACGTCAGAACGACAATTTCAACCCAGGGCTGGAGGGCCAATTGATGATATTCTCACGTCTTGCTCAACCAAGTAACCTCGGTTAGTCCTTGTTTATATTCAAATATAGTAAAGCTAATATAGTGAAGTTTGATGATTCTATTTATACGTAAGTTGCAATGTAGTTTGTATATATATATATATATATATATATATATATATATATATATATATATATATATATATATATATATATATATATATATATATATATATATATATATATATATATATATATATATATATATATATATATATATATATGTATATATATATATATATATATATATATATATATATATAAAAATATATATATATATATATATATATATATGCCTTCATATATATATATATATATGTATATATATATATATGTATATATATATATATATATATATATATATATATATATATATATATATATATATATATATATATGTATATATACATATATATACATATATATGTATGTATATATATTCATAAATAGATATATATGAGGATGTAGTGAAGATGGCCTTGACCAAGATAAAGGCCACTGATATTAAAAACGAGATGACTGTGAGGATATAGTGAAGATAGATTTCCATTAAGATAAAGTTCAGTGTTGTTGAAAGTGACTTTCTAAAAGGATGTATTTAAGATGACCTTCGACCAAAAAAATACGCTAGTGATATTGAAAGTAAGATGATTATGAGGATGTAGTGAAGATGACTTTTATCAAGATAGAGGCCAATGATATTGAAAATGAGATAAGTATAAGGATGTAGTGAAGATAGTCTTTGACCAAGATAAACGTCATCGATGATGAAAACAAGATGACTGTGAAGTTGTAGTGAAAATAACTTTAAACCACAGAAAAGCCATTGATATTCAAAATGATTGTGAGGATGTAGTGAAGATGGCGTTTGACCATGATAAACGCCAGTGATGTTGAAAATAGCATCTTAATAAGAACTAATAAAGAACTAACAATCAAATCAAATAATAAATTCAACAGCTACGGTAAAGCCGCCCACACACGATCAATTTTTTCGTCAATTAATTGATATCAATTTATTGACGTCAATGAATTGATGGAAAAATTGACCGTGTGTGGGGGACATTGATATCAATTTAACTGAAACACTTTCATTGAATCAATTCATTGAGAGATCAAAACTCCTTTGATATTTATTGATGGGTCTGCAATAAAATTGAGCGTGTGTGGGCAAAGCGTCAATATATTGATCAATGATTTAGTGTTTTCCCAGCAGTGAAAGAGTCGTCATCGTAATCATGGCTGAAAAGAAGAAAGAAAGTGAGCGTAAAATGATGAGGGAGATAATCGACATTTATAGATCCTTACCGGCCTTGTGGAAAATAAAATCCGACGAGTACAGTGACCGGGAGAATTGGCTGAGGCATATAAAATATTGTATGGAAAATACAAAGAACATTATCCAAATACTACGCTGGAAGAAATGAAAAAGAAAATAAATACCCTTCCACGATACCATTTCTTCGCCCACTTACTCCTCTTCTTTTTGTGAAATATGCATTTTATTTGTATGTATCTTATGGAACATAGACAACACAGCAAGCTCTATCTTATGACACCATTATATTTTACCTTTTTCCATATATACATAGAGACAATTGTGAAAAATTGCCTTTCAACCTTCATCTGGATCAAGTGAGGCAGGGTGGGCGGAGCTTATGGCTTTCCTTCAGAGCAAGCACTATTCCTAGAGCCACAGATGCTTTCATCTCGAAATTATGAATGAAACTGAAAATTGAAGTAAAATCATTGACCGTGTGTGGGCACAGTGATTTCCTCAATTTTATTGACGTCAATAAATTGATATCAATTAATTGACGAAAAATTTGATCGTGTGTGGGCGGCTTAAGGAGCCAGAAATAAGAGGACCTAGAAAGTCCAACAAATAACACCTGAACGATAAGAATTAAACAAAAAAATTAGATAGAATATTTTCTATATATGTAAATAATTTTGTTTATAGATATATATATATATATATATATATATATATATATATATATATATATATATATATATATATATATATATATATATATATATATATATATATATATATATATATATATACAGAGAGAGAGAGAGAGAGAGAGAGAGAGAGAGAGAGAGAGAGAGAGAGAGAGAGAGAGAGAGAGAGAGGTTAACAAAACGCATATGAATGCACACCTTCATAGAACATACAAACCTCCAACAGCCAGGATCGAACTCGGGACCCCTATGCAACATTAGGGAGCGCGACCGCTATTTTATGATCATAGCCGAGCGGTTGCGCTACCGCCTGTTACACAGGAGTCCTGGGTTCGATCCTAGCTGTTGGAGGTTTGTATGATATATATATCTATATATATAATTGGGTGTCTTAAGCGTAGAAAGGAAGGAAGGCCCATTAAAGCCCCGTCTTTTTCCAGAGCGAAGGCTCTCAAGAGAGAGATAGGGAGAAATGAACAGTATTTTCTTGAGATTTGTACATATGTCTTTCGATAAATATGTGGTTTTACGTGTGTCTCCTTAGAGATGGAATTCTTCCATTTTATGTGTATAGTTCTCTCTCTCTCTCTCTCTCTCTCTCTCTCTCTCTCTCTCTCTCTCTCTCTCTCTCTCTATATATATATATATATATATATATATATATTTTTTTTCCATACTATTCGCCATAGGTTGCGCCATTTTTTCGTGTGTTTCCTTGCGCTACTTCGCTAACGCAGGATACAGCGAGAAATTATAATATATGAGTAAAGTACATAAGTAATTGGAGTGTGTGTTCGTGGTAGTAGTGCGTGGACGTGTTAAGCGTGGAAAGGAAGGCCCGTTAAAGTCCTTTTTTACAGACTGGAGGTTTGAAAACGGGGTTTAACGGGCCTGAGTGCCTCTATATATGGTGGAATACGTGCTTGCCATTGGTTGACAATGATCTACCAATGAGAGGGCTGCATTTGATATAGTTTGATAAGTTGTAAGGGTGAAATTCCTATGTATTGTTTGTGTTAAGTCTCAGTAATTAGGTAATGTCGTCTTCGGTGGTGCGAGCGCGTTTTATGCACTAGCAGACACAAACTCCCTCCCTGTTGGCTGAAGGAAAGCCATAAGCTCCACCCACCCTGCCTCACTTGATCCAGATGAAGGTTGAAAGGCAATTTTATACAATTATCTCTATGTATATATGGAAAAAGGTAAAATATAATGGTGTCATAAGATAGAGCTTGCTGTGTTGTCTATGTTCCATAAGATACATACAAATAAAATGCACATTTCACAAAAAGCACACGATGATAGGCACAGAAGGTACAACTGCTACTTTAACGTCCATCTGACCCGGTATATATAAGAATGTTCCTATGTATACATCATCTTTTCTAGCCATTCGAGAAGGTTCTTACTGCTCCTGTCTCGGCCACGTGTTAACCACGTGGTTGATGGAGGATTAACCCCCAGATCCCACGAAGAGAGAAGACAGAAGAAAGAAGACAGAAGATAGAAGACAGAAGACAGAAGAGAGAAGACCGAAGAAAGAAGTGGATTGTAACGTTGCCTCCCGCGTTGGTCCTTCCCGCGGGAGACCGTTACGGTGACGACGCCGGCAGGCTGTTCCCTCACCACCCTCGCTGCTCCCCACACCCCCACATTGCCTCCAGTCCATCTTCACATCCCTTTTTTATTTTTTATCTTTTATCATCCATCATCCATCTCTCGACCGTTTGGCTTGAGCAATCTCTACCCCAGCTTCCCCACCCCATTCTGGAAAACTCATTTTCCTGAGGAGTGGAGGCTGGAGTGGACCTGTTCTCACCTGACGGGGTGGAGACCCTCACACTATCTCTTACCTCTCCCCTACCTTGGACCGTCGAGCGTCCCTCACTCACGTTTTCTCGCACTAGGACACTGATGCCACCAACACGCCGCCCGACATACGTCTAAAATCCCTCAAACCTGATTGTCTCCCTCCTTCCACGTTCGAACTCCTGTCCATCGTCTTTAAGACCACTGAGATCCATCCTACTAGGGTCATTCAATTCTCCTCGAACAAATACCAGTTTGAGATTTGCTTGGGTAAAGATAGTGATTTAGATAGAATCCTAACTAAGCCTCTCCTTGATGAACTAGCTAAAAACAAACTACCAAAAAAACTACCAAATCGTTCAGGACCGCTGCCCCCTTCAAGCTAGATGTACTATTATTGCCTACAATGTTGATGAATCTATCTTGTCCCTCATCCCTTCGGAGATTGTTGAAGCCATCAATGGCGAAAACAATGACGTTAATGTCATCAACGTCTATAAACCGAATAACTCCAGATCAATAAAGATACAATGTTCAAACCCGACCGAGGCCGATCGCCTGCTCTCCCGGGGAGTCCTGTTCCCCATGATCTCTGTGCCAGCAAAATCCCTGAAGAAAGATGAACATCTCGACGTACAACAATGTTTCAAATGTCTGAAATACCGACATGAGACTAAGAACTGTGAAGAGCCCCACCAAACCTGTAGTCAATGCGCGGAAACTGGTCATGGTTTTCGTGAGTGCAAGGCTCAGGCAGCGAAGTGTGTCAACTGTAAAGGTAGACATGTTGCTGTATCTGGGCTGTGCCCACGTAAAAAGGAGCAACTCCGCGCAGTGCGTCAGGCACAAAAAACCAACTCATCTCCTTCCACAGACTCTCACCTCTACGCAACAGTTGCTGCTGCTGCTCCTCCCCCTGCCACCCAAGCTTCTCCTATCCCAACTACTAATTCTTCAGACCTCCTCACCCTACAAGGTAGGATGCATGCGTGCTACCTAAAAGCGTTGTTCCTGAGCGGGGAAGATAAGTCGGAATTCATCAGAATCTTCAATTTGCTGCTTGCTCATAACAACCTACCCAATGTACGAACTCCACCTGAACTCCTCAGCTCCCCCGCCAACAACCATCCCTCCCCGACCACTGTCTCGTCCACTACCCTGACCCCTAACGAAAACGTATCCCAGGAGACCCCCAGTAACACTTCCAACTCTCCCCCGACTACTCAACCTGTCACCCTCCCAACTTCCAATACCCCCTCCCGCACCCTTAACACAACTCCATCCACAACCCCCCCAACCCAACACCAGCAATCCTACTGTCTCTCCAAATACCGATTCCTCTCCCACCCCCACCGTCCCAACTTCCACCACCACGACAGTTCCCCACGAACCTCCACTTACCAATGCCCCCCTCCCCCCTCCCCCTCCTTCCGTCCCGCGCCTAACCCTCCAAGAGGAGCCCCAGCACCTGATCTTGCCGACACACCGGACAACCTACCAACGGTCATCCTCGACCTTCAACTCGTCGACAATGATCCTCTCCTCTCCCCTCTCCCCCTCTCCTGACCCCTCACCAGATATATCCCGACCCACAACTAGAAACATAATACACGTGAAACACTCAAACGGTGCGTCAACGGCCTTCATCGACAACAGACACAGAAGGCCAATAAACTTCCATAAGTCGTAAAATGCTAAAAATCTTACAATTTAACGTGCGCAGCTATCACAATGGCCGTCATCTGATTGCCACTCTCCTCGAAGAGAAAAAAAACCCGATGTTGTGATACTTAACATCACATGTATCACCAACGGATACAAAATTAGACATTACGGGTATACATCACGACAGTCTCCAGACAGTAGACACGAGGGAGTCGCCATTCTCATACGCAACACCATCGAACACGATTACCTCGCCATCTCATGGCAATTCGAATACTTTCTAGCAGTTAAGATAAACACAATACACGGCTTCATTATCTTCTGCACCGTACACACAGGCGACCCCAGGCCGCACACCCAGGCCGCACACACAGGCGACCCCAGGCCGCACACCCAGGCCGCACACCCAGGCTGCACACCCAGGCCGCACACCCAGACTGCACACACAGGCGACCCCAGGCCGCACACCCAGGCCGCACAACCAGGCAACCTCAGGCCGCATACCCAGACGACCCCAGGCCGCACACCCAGGCTGCACACCCAAGCAGCACACCCGGGCTGCACACACAGGCCGCACACCCAAGCCGCACACACAGGCGACCCCAGGCCGCACACCCAAGCCGCACACACAGGCGACCCCAGGCCGCACACACAGGCCGTATACCCAGACGACCCCAGGCCGCACACCCAGGCTGCACACCCAAGCAGCACACCCGGGCTGCACACACAGGCCGCACACCCAAGCCGCACACACAGGCGACCCCAGGCCGCACACCCAAGCCGCACACACAGGCGACCCCAGGCCGCACACCCAGGCCGCACACCCAGGCTGCACACCCAGGCCGCCACACCCAGGCTGCACACCCACGCCGCACACACAGGCGACCCCAGGCCGCACACCCAGGCCGCACACCCAGGCGACCACAGGCCGCACACACAGGCGACCCCAGGCCGCACACACAGGCCGCACACTCAGACCACCCCAGGTCGGTTGTGGTGTGGGGACAGTCTGAACAGTGGTAGAAGTTGGTTGGGTGACATTGTTTGGGATTTGAGGAGTGTTGTCTGTTGTGGTACCGGGATGATCATGTTCACAATACTGTAAAACTTTCAAGTGGTCCTCATGTTCTTCACGAATGTCACCTGTATTTAGATGTCAAACCCTAAACGTATGCCCCTTTAATGAGCTAAGACTCTATAGGGACCAGAAAATTTTGGGTCAAGTTTAGGAACATCACTTCTAGTGTTAAATTCTTGCACCATTACCAAGAGTCCGGGAGCCACCTTTGATGGTTTCGTGGATTTATCAGCCTGGTTCGTGAAGGTTGTAGTGGCTTCACCTAGATTTTCCTTGATCCTTTGATGAATCAATTGAGTCGTGCGATATTTTTCTGCTACAACTGATTTCTGGACCGCTGGACATGAAGGAGGGGACGCTATTATGTCATACGGCAAAACTTTATCAAAACCGTGTAAGGCGTGGAAGGGTGTCTCCAATTGACTGAGTTTAATGAACATTGGACATCAGACAGGTATTCATCCCATTCATCATGATCAAAATTAATGTTGGTGCGAAGACACTGGAAGATCTTACGGTTCAACCTTTCTGCCAGGTCATTCGAGGCTGGGGGTTGTGCCATTATATTACATTTACTTATGTTATACAATTTACAGAGTTCTTCTAATAGTGAGTTATTAAATTCCCCTCCATTATCTGTGACTAAAATCTTCGGCGCATTATATCTGTCTAAGATATGTTTTTTGAACGCATTAGCGACCGTGGCTGCGTCTTTATTTTGAACTGGAACTAATTCACAATATCTCGTGAAGGCATCAGTAATTACTAAAATGTATCTCTAGCCTGCCATGGACCTAGGAAAACCTCTTAATATGTCCATATGAACTCTTTCCCATAGGTATGCAGGAAAAGGATATTTCAACAGTCTGCGGGGTAGTGGGACTTCCCTTTGTGTCTTACAGGTTTGGCACCTCAAAATATGATCTGTAATGTTTTTCTGCATCTTGGCCAAAAATACCTCAAACGAGTTTGCTTATAGCATCTATCTGCGCCTGGGTGTGCGGCCTGGGTTGAATCATGTGCTAACTTCAAGAAATCCTGTACTAATGCTGTTGGAATGATTGTTTGTTTAACAACACGGGCGAGCACTCCTAATTTCGCGTCCCTGCACATGAGATGAAGAAATGAGAAGCAATATCTGGAGACATGACAATTATATCATTAAAGATAAACCAATACTTCTTTGCCCAACATGTGACGACAAATGTTAGTCATTAACCTTGAGAAGGTGATCACCGGTGAGGAATGAAGACCGAAGGCCATGATGCATATGAACTGCCAATGACCATCTGGCGTACTGAACGCAGTCAGGGGGCGGCTTTCCTCTGACAAGGGAATCTGCCAAAATCCGCTCAATAAATCCAAAGTTGAAAATACCTTATTGTTACCGAGGCTATGAAGAAGCTCTGATACCACTGGTAATGGGACACAATCTTTCAAAGTGACTTTGTTGTTGAGTTTTCTAAAATCTATGACTGATCTAAAAGTTCCGTCCTTTTTCGGAACGATCAGAAGTGGTAAATTCCATGGTGATCGTGAGTCCTCTATAACCTTATCTTTCAACATGTCCTGAACAAGTTTGTTTGCCATGTCTCTGTGCGCGTGCGTCAATCGATAGGCTGGGACGTAAATGGGACGTGTGTTTTTCTCTAAGTTAATATTGTGAACATCCAAATGAGTTCTACCGAGTGGTTGTCCTGATAAGGCAATAGTAGACCTATACTGGTTAAGTAAGTCTGTTAACTGGTCAACATGCTTGGTTAATCCTACCTTGGATATCATGTCAGGGGTGATGGTGGGGAGCTGACTCGAGCCGTGCACTGCTGAGTCTGGGGTAGGAGTAGGTGGTGGTGGGTTAATGGATGTGAGACTAGACGGATGGTAAACTCATGCAACTCCTCGTCTTGAATTCCGGACTTCAAAAGGGAGAATTCCACAAGCTTAGCCCCTCTACGGAGACGGACAGGAGTGGGGTCCCGTATTGGCAATGTATATGGTGACCTCTCCATCTGGGGTGTCATGAATAGAGGCGTCCATCATGGATAGTCGTGTGACAGTTAGTGAGGAAGGTTCAGCAACTACTCTTAGTGCGAGATCACCCTGTCTATGTCTCAGTCCATGATCATTCATCCATGTTCGAGAAAGTGAGAGAGGAACCTTCGTTAATGTGTTACTATGCAGAGTCATGTTGGTTCTCAGTTTACCAGGGCAATGATGATTAGAAAAGTAAAAAGGATGCGTATTGTCTACCGTGAAGCAGGACGTGGGAGCAGATGTATTAATGACTCTGACTGAGTGAGAACTGTTCTCTGACAATGGCAGGAACGTATTATCAACACAAACCACATGATAAATAGGACAGATCTCATGTTGTGCCACACATAGAGTGGCGTCCTAGTAACAAGTTAGCAGGAAACGTTACACCACGAACAATGTAAGGGGTTACGGTAATGACCGAGTCGCCTATGCGAATGTTCATTTTAGTAGTGCCCCTTACGTCGAGATTTTCATTTGAGATACTTTGAAGGGATGGGTAAAAGACCGAGCATTGAACAAGTTGAGTGCGCTCCATTAATGGTTGAATAAAATCATAATGAATGACATCTGCTTCCGCGCCGCTGTCTAGAAAGATTGTGATTGGCTTATCCTGGAAAGAACCCACTAAATCGAAACTTGTAATGTGAGAAAATGGCGAAGAACGAAAACGTCTTAAGAGTTCCTTATGTGATGGAGTCTTGTCATGAGAGAGAGATTGTCATTGTTGATAATGACATGATGAACCTATGTTAGATGACGTCTGTCTAGCTAATGTTTGGCATTCCGCTGAAGTGTGTCTAGCTGAGGCTCAGCTGAAGTGTGTCTAGCTGAGACTCGGCTGAAGTGAAGTGTGTCTACCTGAGGCTCGGCTGAAGTGTCTAGCTGCGGCTCGGCTGAAGTGTGTCTAGCTGAGGCTCGGCTGAAGTGTGTCTAGCTGAGGCTCGGCTGAAGTGTGTCTAGCTGAGGCTCGGCTGAAGTGTGTCTAGCGTTGCTATGATATGAACACCTGCTTGGTGGTGTTGGGCGCGAGCGGGTGAAGGTCAGCCTGATGTCTGACTGGAGGAAATCATGACTAGGTCGGCAGAATCGTGACGACCGAGGCTGTGATGACATGGGTCGTTGACTGCGTTTGTTGTTCTGGTCGAGGCTCACGTGAGAATGAGTCCCATGTGTAAGGACACACATTCGCTTTATGTCCTGGTTGGCCACACCGGAAGCACGTCACTTTATGTGAGTGTTTGTCATCACTGAATCGCTGTATTTGACCATGAGAAGAATGATTGTGTTGACCACTAGAATGTTACGTCACGCTTTGGGAAGCCGACACTCTCCCCAGTGTCTTGGTGTTATAATATCCAACTTTCTTTTGAGTGTAACTCAATACTTTCGTTACTGACCCACAATGATGGGTCGATGTCTTCATTAAGTAACCGCCGAGTTACGTCTGGAGGTCAGGTCCTAGAGAATGAAGGTTATGTGTAATAATCGCATGAGTGTTTGCACATGAGTTTCAGGATTCATCATGGCCGGTATCCAGGGTAAGGATTCATAAGCCTGCCTAACTAATCTCATTCTTCCTTGTAAGGTACTCCAGTGATCAGGGACTGACGTATCATCCAAGTATGTTGTGTTAAGAGCACGTTAAAGGATGTGAAGTGAACTATCTGAGAATGATTCCTCACAACCTAATTTAAACAACGTTATAAATTCCTCCCAAGATGTACAGTTTCCAATGTCATCTGAGTCATAGACAACCCTAGCTTAATTGTTAGGCTGGTGGAAATCAATGAGATTTTTAGCAGCCGATATAAGCGCTCTGTCTCCTGAATCACCATTATCTTCAACATTGCCCTCTGCATTTCTAATCCACCGATCAGAATTTGACAGTTTACCATCAAATAGCTCGTGTGGTTCCCTAGCTTGTTTTAGTGTAAAAACAGTTTTTGTGAAGGAATTGATTGTCCCGAGTTTTTGTGATGTGGAGGTGGCTGTGGAGGTGGGTGTGGTAACGTGTAAGGAGGTTTCTGTGGGTTATCTGAGTTACCAGAATCTGTCAAAACAACTTTGTGTGACGTCGCCATTTTAGAAGGCTGGTTCCGTTTATAATAAGAGATTCTAGGTAAACTCCTAAGTACATATGAACCTTTACGATTACCGCGTGGAATTTCTTGGGACATGTAATACAATCTTACGTAAAGTGTGTAAGTAATAACCCCCCAAAAATATTCAAAATATAATTAACAATATTGCCCTAATACAAAATACATAACATGAATATTATTTGAAAATATTGTAATGAAATAAAGGCAATGAAAAGCTGGCATAACAGTATAACATATGAATACAAGACTCTGTATATGGGATGTGCACATAATAGTATAACATATCAGTAATGGACTCTATATATGAAAGTAATCATCACTAAAAACAATAGTACCAATGTATGAAAACATAAGAAAGAATATATGCAAGAATAACTGAAAACTTATATTAATTTGCTAAACTACAAAGATGAATAATCATATTACCCAAAGTATATAGATGTCTATATTTATAGACTAAGAACTAGTATCACACAAAACAAGCATATCTCACAGAGTGAACCATTTTGACATATTTCTTATAAGAATGGGAGATTCGCTCACGAAGACGTCTTGGGTGTAGCGTAGCGAGGTGGAGACGTGTGCAGAGTAGCGGCTCGCTGAGTGTAGCGAGGTGAAGATGTGTGCAGAGTAGCGGCTCGCTGAGTGTAGCGAGGTGAAGATGTGTGCAGAGTAGCGGCTCGCTGGGTGTAGCGAGGTGAAGATGTGTGCAGAGTAGCGACTCGCTAGCAGGAAAGTTGAGTGACCGACAAGGGCTGGACCACGCGATGCTGACGTCTGGGATGTCGCCACGGCTGATGATGACGCGTCTCTGGAGCGGTTGACAAGATGACCTCCACGTTGGTGTTGGCAGGATGGCTGACCTTGATTGACACGTCTGGATGTGATGACAACACTGCACGGCGGTGGCGCTGTCTTGATGCCCTTGCAAGCGGCACAGTGTCAGCAATGCAATAAAGGCGTATCTTCAGTGCATTGAGGTACGGGTGATGGAGCACGTAGCCGGCCGTGGGTTCCGCCCTTAACGTCCACAGGAGGGAGCACCAGGACTGTGTCAGGTAGGCTTGTATGACTGCTGGCAACACCAGACGTAGAAATATGAAGTAGATGTGACGGTCGTGTGTGGTCACGTAGGTTCTTACGTCACTGCCACCATTTGTAAGGTTGAGTTGAGAGGAAGGAAATCAGGTCTTCTTCGTCTGTGGTACTCAATGAAGATCAGGCGGCCTTTGTAGATTTATTACAACAAAACGTGTACGTCCATCTGTAGTACTCTGGGCTATAGTCTTATGACACACTACGACACACTCTAGTGAACAGTGTGACGATGCTGGCCAGTGTGTCTCCTCAGGTCACACTGGCAGGGGTTATATGGGAGTCCGTCAACACCCATTCAACAACGTGTTCAAATAACAGATCAGCTCTTACGTGTTCAAACATCCTGATTAACAGTAGCCCGTGGGAACAGTGAGCCCGTGGCAACATGCATCTAACTCTATGTAACTCACAGTAAAATGATAATGACAAATACCTAATGAAAAATTAATGGTAGTGTGCGTGAGTCTGACAGCTGTGTCTGGTGATGTAGCCGAAGAGGTGACGTCTGAAGTTGTGACTGATGGAGTAGCCGAAGAGGTGAAGTCTGAAGTTGTGACTGATGGAGCCGAAAGGTGAAGTCTGAAGTTGTGACAGATGATGTAGCCGAAGAGGTGAAGTCTGAAGTTGTGACTGATGGAGTAGCCGAAGAGGTGAAGTCTGAAGTTGTGACAGATGATGTAGCCGAAGAGGTGAAGTCTGAAGTTGTGACTGATGGAGTAGCCGAAGAGGTGAAGTCTGAAGTTGTGACAGATGATGTAGCCGAAGAGGTGAAGTCTGAAGTTGTGACTGATGATGTAGCCGAAGAGGTGAAGTCTGAAGTTGTGACTGATGATGTAGCCGAAGAGGTGAAGTCTGAAGTTGTGACTGATGGAGTAGCCGAAGAGGTGAAGTCTGAAGTTGTGACAGATGATGTAGCCGAAGAGGTGAAGTCTGAAGTTGTGACTGATGATGTAGCCGAAGAGGTGAAGTCTGAAGTTGTGACTGATGATGTAGCCGAAGAGGTGAAGTCTGAAGTTGTGACAGATGATGTAGCCGAAGAGGTGAAGTCTGAAGTTGTGACTGATGATGTAGCCGAAGAGGTGAAGTCTGAAGTTGTGACTGATGGAGTAGCCGAAGAGGTGAAGTCTGAAGTTGTGACAGATGATGTAGCCGAAGAGGTGAAGTCTGAAGTTGTGACTGATGATGTAGCCGAAGAGGTGAAGTCTGAAGTTGTGACTGATGATGTAGCCGAAGAGGTGAAGTCTGAAGTTGTGACTGATGGAGTAGCCGAAGAGGTGAAGTCTGAAGTTGTGACAGATGATGTAGCCGAAGAGGTGAAGTCTGAAGTTGTGACTGATGGAGTAGCCGAAGAGGTGAAGTCTGAAGTTGTGACAGATGATGTAGCCGAAGAGGTGAAGTCTGAAGTTGTGACAGATGATGTAGCCGAAGAGGTGAAGTCTGAAGTTGTGACTGATGATGTAGCCGAAGAGGTGAAGTCTGAAGTTGTGACTGATGATGTAGCCGAAGAGGTGAAGTCTGAAGTTGTGACAGATGATGTAGCCGAAGAGGTGAAGTCTGAAGTTGTGACTGATGATGTAGCCGAAGAGGTGAAGTCTGAAGTTGTGACTGATGATGTGGCCGAAAGGTGAAGTCTGAAGTTGTGACTGATGATGTAGCCGAAGAGGCGAAGTCTGAAGTTGTGACAGATGATGTAGCCGAAGAGGTGAAGTCTGAAGTTGTGACTGATGGAGTAGCCGAAGAGGTGAAGTCTGAAGTTGTGACAGTTGATGTAGCCGAAGAGTGAAGTCTGAAGTTGTGACAGATGATGTAGCCGAAGAGGTGAAGTCTGAAGTTGTGACAGATGATGTAGCCGAAGAGGTGAAGTCTGAAGTTGTGACTGATGGAGTAGCCGAAGAGGTGAAGTCTGAAGTTGTGACAGATGATGTAGCCGAAGAGGTGAAGTCTGAAGTTGTGACTGATGGAGTAGCCGAAGAGGTGAAGTCTGAAGTTGTGACAGATGATGTAGCCGAAGAGGTGAAGTCTGAAGTTGTGACTGATGATGTAGCCGAAGAGGTGAAGTCTGAAGTTGTGACTGATGATGTAGCCGAAGAGGTGAAGTCTGAAGTTGTGACTGATGGAGTAGCCGAAGAGGTGAAGTCTGAAGTTGTGACAGATGATGTAGCCGAAGAGGTGAAGTCTGAAGTTGTGACTGATGATGTAGCCGAAGAGGTGAAGTCTGAAGTTGTGACTGATGATGTAGCCGAAGAGGTGAAGTCTGAAGTTGTGACTGATGATGTAGCCGAAGAGGTGAAGTCTGAAGTTGTGACAGATGATGTAGCCGAAGAGGTGAAGTCTGAAGTTGTGACTGATGATGTAGCCGAAGAGGTGAAGTCTGAAGTTGTGACTGATGATGTAGCCGAAAAGGTGAAGTCTGAAGTTGTGACTGATGATGTAGCCGAAGAGGTGAAGTCTGAAGTTGTGACTGATGATGTAGCCGAAGAGGTGAAGTCTGAAGTTGTGACTGATGATGTAGCCGAAGAGGTGAAGTCTGAAGTTGTGACTGATGGAGTAGCCGAAGAGGTGAAGTCTGAAGTTGTGACTGATGATGTAGCCGAAGAGGTGAAGTCTGAAGTTGTGACTGATGATGTAGCCGAAGAGGTGAAGTCTGAAGTTGTGACTGATGATGTAGCCGAAGAGGTGAAGTCTGAAGTTGTGACTGATGATGTAGCCGAAAAGGTGAAGTCTGAAGTTGTGACTGATGATGTAGCCGAAAAGGTGAAGTCTGAAGTTGTGACTGATGATGTAGCCGAAGAGGTGAAGTCTGAAGTTGTGACTGATGATGTAGCCGAAGAGGTGAAGTCTGAAGTTGTGACTGATGATGTAGCCGAAGAGGTGAAGTCTGAAGTTGTGACTGATGATGTAGCCGAAGAGGTGAAGTCTGAAGTTGTGACTGATGATGTAGCCGAAGAGGTGAAGTCTGAAGTTGTGACTGATGATGTAGCCGAAGAGGAGTCTGAAGTTGTGACTGATGATGTAGCGAAAGAGGTGAAGTCTGAAGTTGTGACTGATGATGTAGCCGAAAAGGTGAAGTCTGAAGTTGTGACTGATGAGTAGCCGAAGAGGTGAAGTCTGAAGTTGTGACAGATGATGTAGCCGAAAGAGGTGAAGTCTGAAGTTGTGACTGATGATGTAGCCGAAGAGGTGAAGTCTGAAGTTTGTGACTGATGATGTAGCCGAAGAGGTGAAGTCTGAAGTTGTGACAGATGATGTAGCCGAAGAGGTGAAGTCTGAAGTTGTGACTGATGATGTAGCCGAAAGGTGAAGTCTGAAGTTGTGACTGACGATGTAGCGAAGAGGTGAAGTCTGAAGTTGTGACTGATGAGTAGCCGAGAGGTGAAGTCTGAAGTTGTGACAGATGATGTGGCCGAAGGGTGAAGTCTGAAGCTTGTGACTGACTGATGACTTGCCGAATAGCGAGAAGTCTGAAGTCTTGACTGATAGTAGCTAATGAAGCTGTTGGACTTGGTGACCCAAAAGTAAGTCCGAATGTGTGGACTGTGCCATGATTACTGCATATTTCTATATCGACGATGATCAAGTCAATATGCATGAGTCTATTACATTCAACTCATCCGGCTATATCCACCTGTATCATGGCTATATCCACCATGAACAGTCATCCATGGCTATATCCACCATGAACAGTCATCCATGGCTATATCCACCATGGACAGTCATCCATGGCTATATCCACCATGAACAGTCATCCATGGCTATATCCCACCATATACAGTCATCCATGGCTATATCCCACCATGAACAGTCATCCATGGCTATATCCACCATGAACAGTCATCCATGGCTATATCCACCATGGACAGTCATCCATGGCTATATCCACCATGGACAGTCATCCATGGCTATATCCACCATGAACAGTCATCCATGGCTATATCCACCATGAACAGTCATCCATGGCTATATCCACCATGGACAGTCATCCATGGCTATATCCACCATGAACAGTCATCCATGGCTATATCCCACCATGAACAGTCATCCATGGCTATATCCACCATGAACAGTCATCCATGGCTATATCCACCATGAACAGTCATCCATGGCTATATCCACCATGAACAGTCATCCATGGCTATATCCACCATGGACAGTCATCCATGGCTATATCCCACCATATACAGTCATCCATGGCTATATCCCACCATGGACAGTCATCCATGGCTATATCCACCATGGACAGTCATCCATGGCTATATCCCACCATATACAGTCATCCATGGCTATATCCCACCATGGACAGTCATCCATGGCTATATCCACCATGGACAGTCAGTCATCCATGGTAAAATGCCTTTGTCAGTGGCGAGGGAGGATGACATGGTCAGGGTGTAGTGTCGGGGCCCCAGTGGGGGATGGGGGCCCCACAAGAGGTCATGATAATCATAATGATAATTATGATATTGATATTAATGATAATAATATCATTAATGATAATGAAAAGACTAATGATATCAATAACATATTGATATATATGTATATATGGTGAATGATGATAATAATAGTATTAATAATAATAATAATATCAATAATATCGGGAATGATGGTAATAAAAATGATAACAATTGATAATAATGATAATAGATAATGATTATGATATCAGTGATGATATTTATGATAATAGTAATGGCGAGGTAGCGCCCGGAAAACTGACAAAAAAGGCCACCACATTCGTTCGCACTCAGTCTCTTAGCTGTCATGTGTAATGCAGCGAAACCACAGCTCCCTATCCACATCCATGCCCCACAGACCTTTCCATGGTTTACCACAGGCATTTCACATACCCTAGTTCAATCCATTGACAGCAGGACGCCCTTGCTGATGGTGTATTTGTACTGGAAAGCAACATTACAAGAACTGTTTGTTAAGAACATGTCTTAGATGAGCTAAGTTGGGAGAATAGGACAACACTAAACCTTTCGATTTATCCTTATTTGTCACATATTTGTTACCAGAAGCATAAAATGTCTTCCTAGCTTTCCAGTAAGCTTTATTGTGAGAGAGGAAGAATTGTGTTTTTCATGCCTTTAACTTTTACACATTCATAACCCACTGACTCTCGTGAGCAATTAAGGTTGCGCCACAATCAGAAGCAGGGTAGGTGATGGAGTGTGGGCTTCTTCGACGAGACTGTACTCTTACACTCGTCGACTGATGATGGCATACAGCTGCACCCAAGGGTTAGTCCGGTAACACCCGCATTGTTCTTCCATCAAATATATATATATATATATATATATATATATATATATATATATATATATATATATATATATATATATATATATATATATATAGATATATATATATATATCAAATTCTATCCCTATCGATATCAATCGCCTCTCTCTCTCTCTCTCTCTCTCTCTCTCTCTCTCTCTCTCTCTCTCTCTCTCTCTCTCTCTCTCTCTCTCTCTCTCTCTCTCTCTCTCTCTCTCTCTCTCTCTCTCTCTCTCTCTCTCTCTCTCTCTTCTCTCTCCCTCTTTATATTGATATCAGTCGGTCTCTCTCTCTCTCTCTCTCTCTCTCTCTCTCTCTCTCTCTCTCTCTCTCTCTCTCTCTCTCTCTCTCTCTCTCTCTCTCTCTCTCTCTCCCTCTTTATATTGATATCAGTCGCTCTCTCTCTCTCTCTCTCTCTCTCTCTCTCTCTCTCTCTCTCTCTCTCTCTCTCTCTCTCTCTCTCTCTCTCTCTCTCTCTCTCACGCCCTCTGTCTGACTGTCTGTCTGTCTGTTTGTCTTTCGGTTGTAGTGAAGATAAGCATGTAGTGAGGTTGGCCTCAGGTCAAACCCTACAACAGGGTTGTAGTTCCGCTGTGCATTTGTTGAGGGTTGAAGGTGACGTATGATTCAAGGTGTAGTGAAGATGCGTTGAAGGGTGTCTCCTTCTGAAGTGATGACCATGGCTGGCTGTACTAGTGTTGCAGGGGGAAGGATCATATTGCTGCATATTACTCGCGAAATATGGCGGGTTTATAAATCTATCTTCACACTAACGCCCTCTCTAAGTGTGTCTGTGGTTTACATACCTTCCAACCGGCTGTGACATGGCTGGCAAGTCTGCAGTATTTAAAGTTCAGCGCTTGAGAAATAGAAATAATGAATATCATTCGTAGGGAAGTAAAGGGAAGATGTCCATCATCCGCCCGCCACCCGTCCCTTGTAGACGTGTCGCCATCATCACACCTGACGGACCGACAGACAACTCCAGCCACCACCCTGGCCAACACCTCCACCACCACGATCCTGGGAGAAAATGTTCTTCGTTTCCATCGCTTTCCTGTTTAATCATTCCTTGCTATTTCTTCCTTATATCATTCCGACACATGCAGGTCATCGCGAAGTCACAAGCAGATAGCAGACTGGAGAGGCGATACCGGGGAAAACGTTAAATTTCTATGCTTTTTACTTCATGTTTCCATTGAAAGGTACTTCAGTTTCTCCAAAACTTGGAAACAAGGACCTTTCGCCTAAGAAAATAATAAATCTCTCAATCTACAATTCTATCTATTTATTCATTTATATGATCACTGCACCCTTTATGTTCATCATCTGTTCACTAAACCCTTATGTTCATCATCTGCTAAGCCCTACATCATGTTCATGACTTAATATTCACCACACTATAACGTTAATCATACGCTCTTTACCCACTTATGTTCAATACATCTTCACTACACCCTTTCGTTCATCATATGTTCACCACACATTTACGTGACATGACATGTTCATTACTACCTAATGTTCATTATTTGTTTAATGCACCGTTTTCTTCACCATAAGTTAAGCCCATCCTCACCTTTATCATTGAATGTCCACTACGCTTATGTTCATCTCAAATTCATGACATGTTCGCAACACCTTTGTGTTCCTTATGTCCTTAGGTTTCTATCTTAGCCAGAGTATGTTAACTGTTTCTATCTTAACTACATAACACCACTATATATGTTAACTGTTTCTATCTTTACTAAATACCACCATATTTTTGGCTCAACACGTATATGAAATTGATGGGTCTAGTCAAATCTCATCAAAGGACAATAACATATACCCCTCCTATGGACCGAGTTACTCGAATCGTCGAAACCCGAAGAAGAGCGAGCCACTGGGAGCGTCAACAGGCTATTGCGTGGCGTGGCCGGCACACCGTTCGTCGGGAACGCCGTCGCACTCGTCAGGAGCATGTGGTGGACGAGCGGCAGGCGAGAGTGAACCGCCTTGTTGCTGCCCGCAATGCTGCCGCTCTGCGGGAGAGACTTGCAGCTCGCGGGATACAAATACTAGTCACCTGTGGGGACGTTGTAGACTCCCCCAACACCGTGCAACAACCCACCCCACCAGCAACTGCAGTCGAGGCCCAACTCATCCACCCACCAACTGCATCCCCCCCTCCACTCGTGGCCCAACCCACACCCCCACCAACTACATCCCCCCTTCCAGTCGTGGCCCAACCCACAAACCCACCAATTGCATCCCTCCCTCCACTCGTGGCACAACCCACACATCCATCAACTGAATCCCTCCCTCCAGTCGCGGCCCAACCCACCAGCTCACCAACTGCCTACCCTTCCCTAGACGTGGCCGATCTCAGCTTGGAGGCAGACCTTCAGGACTACATCCTCAGCGAGGACCAGTTAAGGTGGATTCGAATCGTTTCCGATATTGGCGAGGGCGGCAATGGATCAGTTCAGCTCGTTCGCTTCAATTATGAATATAGTGTCCTTAAAACCATGAAGAAAAACGACGCGAGGTACGCTCTCCTTCGCGAAGCTGACATTCAGATCTACCTGTCCGGCGCTGGAGGGGCCCCATTGGTCAAGGGTCTGGCTTTCCATCCAGCAAGACTCCTGATGTCCTACACTGGTCAAAACTACGTCAGCTACTTAGAAAACTGCAGCGGCCAGGAGGTTATTGAGTCTCTCATCTCCATTGGGAAGAGACTTCAAGAAATTCATGATAAGGGGGTCATTCATCTTGACTTCAAGATGAATAATGTTACCGTAACCCAGACCCGCCACCATGGCCCAGTCTTCCATATCATCGACTACGGTCTGAGCAGTTACGCTGGTGACGTGCCTCCTATAACAGGTGACCCAGCGCAATGTCCCTGGATAGCCCCCGAAATCATTGAGGGAGAGCCAGTTGCTCCCGCTAACGACGTCTACTCCTTCGGGTAACTCATTGCCCAATTGGCTGAGGATCAGAAGGACGACGGAGTCCGACACCGCCTGTGCCAGCTTGTCCATCTCGCCACTGATATTGACCAATTCCAGCGCCCCAGTCTGCTTTCTTTGATCCGACACTTGAAGGTCATCGCAAAGTCCCAAACAGATAGCAGAGTGGAGAGGCGACATCGGGGAAAACGTTGAATTTCTATACTCTTTACTTCATTGACCAGTACCCACGCCCCCGCCTGGTTCGAGACTTGAAGGTCATCGCGGAGTCCCAAGCAGATAGTAAACAGTACTGATTGGAGACGGCGTCGGGGAAAACGTTAAATTTCTATACTTTTTACTTCATGTTTACATTGAAATGTACTTTAATTTCTCCAGAACTTGGAAACAAGGACTTTTCGCTTAAGAAAATAATAAACCTCTCAATCTATAATTAGGTTCGGTAAAATGCCATCTGCTGGCTATGTGCGCCTGTTGGGAAATGACCGGTGTAGACCCGGTTGCTCACCAAAGTGAGACGAAGGGTATTCGAGTACATAGTATTCGAATAACGTTATTTCCTATTTTGCCAGGCCCATAGCCTAGTGGTAGCATTCCCTCCTCTTACACAAGGGCGCCGGGTTCGATCCTGGCTGTTGGAGATTTATATGTATTGTATGTATGTATGTATGTATGTATGTAAGATGTAGATAAGTAAAGGAGTAAGTATATATACTCATATAATGAACACTAATGAAAAAATTATCCGCGTGTTACTTAGAAATATCATTTATGAATTAAACTAAAGTATTTTTCAGAGAAAATCTATATTGATATAAAAAAAACAACAAACAATCAAATTTGATAAACTAGAGCTCATTAAATGACAAATAAAGAATATGATATGTGAATTTCAACAATTTTATTAACATCACAAAACGAAATACATAACCCAAATAATATAAATCATCAAAAGTTATAAAAAAGAAGCCCTCTCATGACGTAAGCACTTATATTATCGGCGGAATCCGGTAACACCTCTTGAATAGCATATGCAAGACGGAGTAGAGTGGCTAGGGTCAGAATCATATTCTCCACTTCAACTGACTAATGATATGTTAAGGATAAAGGCAACACAAACCACATACATCGATTGTAAGGATGGAATCAGGGATGAAACATCTATAACTAGAAAGGTTAAAGATACAAAGATGATGAAATACCTTTACCCGGGATCAGTAGCACCTGTGGCAATGGACACACCTTTGTAATGCTTGATCACTTACAACTGATCAACTTTAATACGAAAGTCTTAGGTATTGTCCCTCAGGAAAACTTTTTATGAATATTTATAAAACACATATATATGTTAGATATACACTATCTCTAGAATATATCTTTACCTGGGACGTGTTACACTTGTGTGGATAGACACAACTTTGTAATGCATGATCCATTACACGAAATGAACTTCACTAACGAAGAGTTATACAACGCGTCGTTGGAGAACATTAATCAAATACCTATACAGAATTTTTATGTTAGATAAGAGGCATTAATTACAAGTGAACATAAGAAATGATGAAAGAAAAGGACGTAGATGTAGATATTTTATTAAGTGATGAAATACTCCTGCCTCAAACTAGCCCCTTTTATTGGATTTTCTGTGGTTTATATTTATAAATGTTTAAATTTAACATCTTTTTATTTCTTCTAACATCTTACGATTTCAGGCTTAAAGACCTTGGTTCTGAACAACCATTATAATGCAACACAATACATATTTATCATAAACAAATCATTTATCACAATAACCATTATGTTTGTACCAGATTCTTTACGTCCTCAATCACGTTTGTTAATATATAAGGAATTTTTCCGCCACATTTCAATACATAACATATATCTACACGTGTGGAAATATATGTTTTATAGATTTTTCCTTATCTTTTTTAATCAAAGTACAAGGTTATGTGTGTGTGTGTGTGTGTGTGTGTGTGTGTGTGTGTGTCTGTGGGAGTGTGTCTATGTGTATGTGTGTGTATGCATGTGTGTGTGTGTCTCTGTATGTGTATGTGTGTGTGTGAGAGCTCATAGAAGTAAAGACAGTATATGATTACAAGGTCAAAAGACGAGACATCACGAGTGTATATCGCTCTCCCGTAATACGCAAATATTACCCCCCCCCCCCCCACACACACACACACACACACACACACAGAGCGGCGCCAGGCTGGAGGCGGGGCATCGTGACGTCACAGGCAAGTCCCTCCCCCCGCCAGATCCAAACATGTGTTGTGTCTGGTGATGGCGGTTCAAGATTTCCCACATTTATATTGATCTTTACATTATCATCCACTCCCAAAGTCACCTGGCATTCTTGTGTTTCAACAACAGACGTGATATATGCAACACCAGGCAAACATTGTACCATTATCTGATAGGTTAATTGGTGCAGAATCAAGAACCAGTGAATTTCATCGCCGCCATAAGTAAGTAAGGAAGGTGACTTTAATGATGATAAATACGACCTGGTATGGCTGTGTCTACACACTACCGCCATCTGGTCAACCTGGTACATATGATCATTTAAACTCTGACATTTAAACACAATTTTTCAAAATTCCTCCCACAAACGCGAACTTAAAATCCATCCATTCAACTCCGTCATTTATTCACGAATATTTAAGCGTCAGTATTCGAGCGTTATCATTTCAGCTGCGTTATTTGATCAGAGACTTTTAAACTACATTATATAAAGACAAACCTTGAAAGTATGTCATTTAAACGAAAATTTGTGCAAAGCGTCATTGAAACTCAAACTTTTGATCCCGTCAATAACTTTAAAATTCTCTCAAACAACTGCGAACTTTTAAACTCCGTCAAATTGCAGCTGTTTTAGGAAATGTCTCATTTAATTGAAAAAAATTATAGTCACTTAATTCAACGATATCCTTTGAAGTCTGTCTTTATATAATGAACCATCAAACTCCGTCTCTGGAAATAAATATAAGCTTTAGTTCAGTTACTGGAAAGGAAGTTTGTACATTCTATTGAAGTCCATCACTTAACGCGAACTTTTAAATGCTTCCATTTCCTGGGCCATTCATTCCCTGGCTACCATTCATAATATGGCCTTTTAAACTCTGTGTCTACGATGTTCTGTTCACCGTTGTCCACAGTATCGAGATAGCACCAGGAACATAAGATAATGCTTCATACCCTCACATACATTCCTTACCTGTCATATGTAATGCAACGAAAACACAGCCCACAGTCCACAACCAGGCCCTACAACCCTGTCCGTGGTTTACCCCATTTGATTCATATGTCCTGCTTCAGTTCACTGATAGCAGGTCGTCCCCTGTAAATCACATCGCCCCAGTTCACTTTATCCTATACACGCCTCTCACGTGACCTTGAGCATATTCAGGCCCTGATCACTCAAACTCTTGTTCACTTCCTCCATCCATCTCCAATATGGTCGCCCTATTCTTGTCCTCTACACTTCTGACACATGTATCCTCCTTTAACCTCCCCTCACTCACTCTCTCCAAATGTCTAAACCATTTCAGTACACCTTCTTCAGCTCTGTCAACCATGCTCTATTTATCATCACACTTCTCTCTTACCCTATCATTACTTACTGGATCAACCCGCGTCACACCACATGTTGTCCTCAGACATTTCATTTTCAACACATTCACTCTATCATCAAATCTTCCTCATACTGTCTCTACCTTCACCGCCGACTGACATCACTGTTCAAACTCAGGAATGTCTATACCATATTTATTGTACCTGAGCCGCGCCCCAGCCAGGTCCTCCTGACTAACTAGAGCCACACACACACAGAGGCACCAGCTGGACACAATACAGAACACAACACACACAATCCTCCTGGGTCCATCTCACACCACCTACCAAGATGTGCTCATCTGGCTGACCCCGTCCACCTCCTCCCCCCCACCAACACCACCAGCTCACCCCCAGCCCCCTTCACCACCCCCCCCCCCCCCCGGCACAATGACCTCTCTCTCTCTCTCTCTCTCTCTCTCTCTCTCTCTCTCTCTCTCTCTCTCTCTCTCTCTCTCTCTCTCTCTCTCTCTCTCTCTCCTCATCCCCACGGACCGCCGTTCGTCAACACTCGACTTGTACCAATCACAGCTGGAACAGAGAGATATAAGACCAGTCCTATACCTATTATTGTGAACGTCATCAATAATCCAGGAACAAGTACACAAGATAAGCAAGTAAACTGCTGCTCAGTTTTCCACTTATCGACTTAGTTAAGACAAACAAAATATCACCAGGTGTACCACAGTGGTGTGTGCCCGACTGACTCAGTAACATCATTACTGGAACTCCACCAGAGTCTGTGTTGTCGCTTACCCCTCCCCACAGCCGACCGACCGACCCCACATAAATAGCAATTGATAGTTTGAGGAAAATAATGATTCCTGCCTTAAAGGTCAATAGTAAGGAATGGTCGCTCTTCAAGATTATTGCTCTGATGTTAACAAACATGGCCAAGTGAATCTTGTCATTTGTAGTAGAAACGTTAATTCTATTATGGAAGTGAGCAATGGAAGGAGTGATGCAGATTGATCAGGTGGAGGAAGTAGGTGAGGTAAGGTGTGGTGGTCAGTGATCGGTCACACCATTTACATGTTGGTCACAGGAAGAGTTTAGTAAACACTATCGTCTCTCACAAGAATGAACCAGGTTTGTTCTGGAGAAGATAAGAGGAAGGGAGGAAGGCTGCCTAGATGGAAGAGGTCAATTATGGTAAGATTACTGGAATGATTGACATTATTATATTTGATGTAGGAATAATGAGCCTCATAGTTTGCCTGATCTTCGTAACGTTCATCACGATCACTTTATGTAATAACTCACAATGATATATAATCTCCACATCTCACTCCTTCACTCATGGTCTACTATACGTTTCAGCGGCGGACAAACGCTGTTTTTCGTAAATATCTCGTAAACGATTCATTGTATCATTATGATATTTCATCACGCTATCTTTAACACCCGGACCAAATGTATGGCTGACATACCACATTGCTATATGTGTTATGTGAGGAGTTTACTTGTGAAAACAAATACAAAACCGAGTAGTCATATTGACGCTTTCGAAGGAAAGTGTGGCCTCCCAACACCCTCCCAATTCCCCCCTTTCTCTCCCTCGTTATCCCTCTTCTTCTCCCTCTAACTCCTCATCACCCAACCTTGTGTCCCTCCCTATTTTCCCATAACTTTAGTATATAATTATAATAAAATGTCATGTAGGTGTATATGTATAGGTATGATTATTAACTAACACTATGGTACAATTCCATAGACGCAAGACGTATTTCACGTTGATCATTACTGTACAACAGCATATTTACATACGTGTAGTATATAGAAGGTCGATTTTACAGTCCTTATGGTCAACCAAGTGAACACGATGTACTGCCATTACCTGTGGTCTGGACCTTCTAGGAAATGTTATTGCTGTTATTAGTACATACTGTGTACCTACCCATCATAAACTGGTAACCTGTTCCAGTTAATATACTGTCAGTCTGTTGACTGGACTCTTTCATATCTATATTATCACGAAATTATAATATGCATATTTTTTTGCCCTCTGTATATATATATATATATATATATATATATATATATATATATATATATATATATATATATATATATATATATATATATATATATATATATATATGTATATATATATATATAATACTGTAGGAATAAAATGATGACAACATGATAAAATCAAATTTATTCGTAATCACTACCAAAGAAAACGTCATCGTCTTCATCACCACTGGTGATGTTAATGATAATGGGTTCGACTCCCTCGTGTATGTTGCCAGTCCTACAGTATTCTTCTTAAAATTTACGGGAGTGCTGAACAGCTCCCACCCACACGTCCTTGTGTACCAATTGCCTGGCTTCTTCCAATGTTGCCTTTACGTCCGTCAGGGTAAACCGCTGGAGTGTGGAGCGCACATGACTCTTCATAAGTCCCCATACTTGCTCGATGGCGTTGAGCTCGGGGTGGCCAGGTGGCAACCGTATGACCTGGTGGCCCCACATACGGATGGTGTTGTCGATCTTATACTGGCGCTGTGGACGCTTCTGCTGGCAGAGGACCAGCAGCTCAGGGCGAGTAGCAGCAGGTGGGATGGATATCTTGCGCTGCTCCAGCCACCTGATGAGGTCCGCCTTCCTGGTGGCTGTGGTAGGGCATCGACTCTCCTCCGTCAGCTGGCTGTGGTATGGTGCATTGTCTAGCACAAGTACCGATGGCTCTGGCAGTGACGGAAGGAGCTGCGTTGTTAGCCATCGCAGGAACAGTTCGGCATTCATTTCTCCATGATAATCACCCTGGTTGGTCTTGGCTGGGTAGCGCAGGTATGAGCCGTCAACAAAGCCTTCGTCCGTGCCACCTGCGACCACTACAAATCGCTCCTCTTCACCAGGTGGTACCTGACGACTGTACGTGGTGTTGCTTGGAGCCTGTGTGGTATCTACCTACTCCCTACTGGCCCATCCTGGCGGTAAACCACGCCTCATCCACATATACCACCTTCCTTCCCTCCTCTCGGTGGCGCTGTAGAGCCCGGAGAGCGTCAATCCGACGACACACAACGTCCAGCGATTCCCTCCTTACATACATCTTTCGCTGTGACAGTCTGTATTGAAATCCCATGGTGTGCAGGATCCACCAAACTGTTGTGTCAGTGGTATCCTCCGGGAGGATACCATGTGTTTTCAGGTCGGCTGGTATGACCCTCAGTGTTAAATATTGTTTTACCGAAAACTTCTTGTGGATGTGGCGCCATATTGCACCGAGAGTAAAGTTATCACAAACAACCGATGTAGGTGTTGGTGATGCCGGTGTGGAAGGGGAGGCTGGGCTGTGGTGGTGGTGTTGACTATGCTCCTCACTCTTGACACAGCCATGCCCACGATGTGCCCAACTTGCTCGTAAGGTCTGTGTGCATAAAAATTAAAGTTATGTTACACATTAGTCTTACTTTACTGTGATAATTAATATGACATTGCGACACAATACAGTCTGCTTTACTTTCATATTTCATATGTATATAAATGTAATAATGTATGTTCGAGCCAGAATATATTGTCTCCGCACCTATTCAAACTTATGTACGTTCTACCGCGGATGCATTCACGTTTGTACAACGTGACAAGACGAAGAACAAACGCTGTCCTGCATCCACGGAGGCAAAAGGACAACATTGTTGCTGATGATTCCACCTCGGCAATCGCTAGGGTTGTAGCCTCGTGATGGTGGGTACCCCATACCTCAGAGAGGGAGGGAGGGGATATGGGGGACTGTGGATATTATATTAAGGCATATATTTATCATTTAAAAACGTAAAGACGACATGAAGTACCCATCAACGATTTCATTTGGTTGTCCAAAACCAAAACTGACTTCTTCCTTCTGGTCGCCGTCGACACGTCGGTTATTAACAACGGGATTACCTGTTGCTTTCATGGTCGTTTGACGCACTCTGGTTTTCACGTCCACACACAATAACTGTATTACATATCATTACTAATGTATGATACCTATATACATACAGTCATACCTATTATTCATGTACGTGATTAGAATACGACAAAATCAAATACAAACAATGGATGGTGTAAATATGGGGATGAAGACGGAAATGGGGAGAGAGATACTGCGATATTGGGGTGGGTGGGGGAATGGGTTGGTCGGGGGGATGTTCAAGATGTTGAGGGAGGGTTAGACGAGCACCGCACACTCGTCCGATTCTCTATAACGCCTTCGAAATATAGTGATACAACCATTCGTTTAGCAGAAATTTGTGAAAACCAGCGTTTGTCCGCCGCTGAAACATATAGTAGGTGTTATTTGTTGGACTTCCTAGGTCCTTTTATTTCTGGTTGCTTACCCTTGTTTTTGAATTAATTATTTGATTTTATCTTTATTTTTTTTATTTTGGCTTATTAAGTTGTTCTTTTCAACATCACAGGCATTTATCAAGATCAAACGCCGTCATCACTACATCCTCATAATCATTTTGAATATCAATGGCTTTTCTGTGGTGTAAGGTTTTTTCACTACATCTTCACAGTCATCTTGTTTTCATCATCAATGGCGTTTATCTTGGCCAAAGACTATCTTGACTACATCCTTGTACTTATTTTCAATATCATTGACCTTTATCTTGTTATAAGCCATTTTCACCACTTCCTCATGATCATCTTATTTTCAATATCACTAACGTTCTTTTGCTCAAAGGCCATCTTCACTACATCCTTGTAGTCAAGTCACTTTCAACAGCACTGAACTCTATCTTAATGAAAATCTATCTTCACTACATCCTCACAGTCATCTGGTTTTCAGTATCAGTGCCTTTATCTTGGTCAGGGCCATCTTCACTACATCCTCATAGGTATCCTACTTTGGACATATCTTGCCTTTATGTATATATATATATATATATATATATATATATATATATATATATATATATATATATATATATATATATATATATATATATATATATATATATATATATATATAGAGGGTTAGGGAAAATGATTTGGTAAACAGAGAAGAGGTAGTAAAAGCTTTGCGGAAGATGAAAGCCGGCAAGGCAGCAGGTTTGGATGGTATTGCAGTGGAATTTATTAAGAAAGGGGGTGACTGTATTGTTGACTGGTTGGTAAGGTTATTTAATGTATGTATGACTCATGGTGAGGTGCCTGAGGTTTGGCGGAATGCGTGCATAGTGCCATTGTACAAAGGCAAAGGGGATAAGAGTGAGTGCTCAAATTACAGAGGTATAAGTTTGTTGAGTATTCCTGGTAAATTATATGGGAGGGTATTGATTGAGAGGGTGAAGGCATGTACAGAGCATCAGATTGGGGAAGAGCAGTGCGGTTTCAGAAGTGGTAGAGGATGTGTGGATCAGGTGTTTGCTTTGAAGAATGTATGTGAGAAATACTTAGAAAAGCAAATGGATTTGTATGTAGCATTTATGGATCTGGAGAAGGCATATGATAGAGTTGATAGAGATGCTCTGTGGAAGGTATTAAGAATATATGGTGTGGGAGGCAAGTTGTTAGAAGCAGTGAAAAGTTTTTATCGAGGATGTAAGGCATGTGTACGTGTAGGAAGAGAGGAAAGTGATTGGTTCTCAGTGAATGTAGGTTTGCGGCAGGGGTGTGTGATGTCTCCATGGTTGTTTAATTTGTTTATGGATGGGGTTGTAAGGGAGGTAAATGCAAGAGTCCTGGAAAGAGGGGCAAGTATGAAGTCTGTTGGGGATGAGAGAGCTTGGGAAGTGAGTCAGTTGTTGTTCGCTGATGATACAGCGCTGGTGGCTGATTCATGTGAGAAACTGCAGAAGCTGGTGACTGAGTTTGGTAAAGTGTGTGGAAGAAGAAAGTTGAGAGTAAATGTGAATAAGAGCAAGGTTATTAGGTACAGTAGGGGTGAGGGTCAAGTCAATTGGGAGGTGAGTTTGAATGGAGAAAAACTGGAGGAAGTGAAGTGTTTTAGATATCTGGGAGTGGATCTGTCTGCGGATGGAACCATGGAAGCGGAAGTGGATCATAGGGTGGGGGAGGGGGCGAAAATTTTGGGAGCCTTGAAAAATGTGTGGAAGTCGAGAACACTATCTCGGAAAGCAAAAATGGGTATGTTTGAGGGAATAGTGGTTCCAACAATGTTGTATGGTTGCGAGGCGTGGGCTATGGATAGAGATGTGCGCAGGAGGATGGATGTGCTGGAAATGAGATGTTTGAGGACAATGTGTGGTGTGAGGTGGTTTGATCGAGTAAGTAACGTAAGGGTAAGAGAGATGTGTGGAAATAAAAAGAGCGTGGTTGAGAGAGCAGAAGAGGGTGTTTTGAAATGGTTTGGGCACATGGAGAGAATGAGTGAGGAGAGATTGACCAAGAGGATATATGTGTCGGAGGTGGAGGGAACGAGGAGAAGAGGGAGACCAAATTGGAGGTGGAAAGATGGAGTGAAAAAGATTTTGTGTGATCGGGGCCTGAACATGCAGGAGGGTGAAAGGAGGGCAAGAAATAGAGTGAATTGGAGTCATGTGGTATACAGGGGTTGACGTGCTGTCAGTGGATTGAAGCAAGGCATGTGAAGCGTCTGAAGTAAACCATGGAAAGCTGTGTAGGTATGTATATTTGCGTGTGTGGACGTGTGTATGTACATGTGTATGGGGGGGGGCATTTCTTTCGTCTGTTTCCTTGCGCTACCTCGCAAACGCGGGAGACAGCGACAAAGTATAAAAAAAAAAAAAAAAAAAAAAAAATATATATATATATATATATATGTTATCCCTGGGGATAGGGGATTAAGAATACTTCCCACGTATTCCCTGCGTGTCGTAGAAGGCGACTAAAAGGGGAGGGAGCGGGGGGCTGGAAATCCTCCCCTCTCGTTTTTTTTTTAATTTTCCAAAAGAAGGAACAGAGAATTGGGCCAGGTGAGGGTATTTCCTCAAAGGCCCAGTCATCTGTTCTTAATGCTACCTCGCTAACGCGGGAAATGGCGAATAGTTTAAAAGAAAAGAAAAGAAATATATATATGTGTATATATATATATATATATATATATATATATATATATATATATATATATATATATATATATATATATATATATATCAGAATGTAAGTTGGTATGTCAGGAACCCATCTGAAATGTGACCTTATATAATCTACATTGCAACTTACATATAAATAGAATCATCCAGCTTCACTATATTAGCTTTACTATATTTAAATATAAACAAGGTCTAACCGAGGTTACTTGGTTGAGCAAGACGTGAGAATATCATCTATTGGCCCTCCAGCCCTGGGTTCAAATTGTCGTTCTGACGTATTTCGAGTTCAGTGCTGATACAGGACCATTGATTATAGGACTATCTTGTTAGTCTGTGTAACTTCGCCTGACCCAGTCCACGTCTTCAATGGCTTTCTGTTACTACAAACGGGATTACAAAGGAAAGGCTTCCTTTGTTAGTTTCATGAATACCTTCGTTCAAATGAAGGGAAAGACTATTACTATGAAGCGGTACCTTATCAGCAGGAAAGAGCTGCAGCAACGGTATGAAAGTTACTGCAAGATACATAACGAGCCCGTGGCTTCCAACGTAAACATCGGCCGCCATTTGGGTTCACTCGGCATCATGTGTGACACCAAGATTGGACCCGTTGGGAAACAGGAACGATACTATTCTGGTATCATGTGGCTCGATGGCGCAGGATCACCAACTGAAATGCAAAGAAAATGGAGAAAGCCGCCCAAACGTATCATGAAGGCCGTGCAAGAGAAGATCGAGAGGGATCGGTTGAGAGACGATATCGCTCACAGTATATTGAAATTTATGCCCAAGACTTCCCCTGATCTCCAGACACAGCCAGCCACAGAAACCACCAGCCCCGCTTCCCAGACACAGCAAGTCACAGAGACCACCAGCCCCGCTTCCCAGACACAGCAAGTCACAGAGACCACCAGCCCCGCTTCCCAGACACAGCAAGTCACAGAGACCACCAGCCCCGGTCCCCAGACACAACCAGTCACAGAGACCACCAGCCTCGCTCTCCAGACACAGCCAGACACACACCCCACCAGCCCCGGCCCCCACACAGAGCCACAAGATCCTGATATTGAGAAGACAAATGAATTTCTCGATGATTTTTTGCTTTCACTGGAGAAGAACTGATGAGTTCCTTATAGACAAGACAAAATGTTAAAAAAGGAATCTATATAAGTTCACTTATGGAGTGAGATCTTTGACGGAGCTGTGCTGCCTATAGCACAGCCTACCAAAGGGTGATCTTTGCTGTCGTGCAGTAACCTCATGAGGGCGGAGTTCGGCTACACTTTCTTTACCGAGGAAAAGATCTCTGCACTAATATTGAGTTTCTCCGTTGGCGTCAGGGTAAACACCCATCCCCCCCGAAGCTTGGTTACCTTTCCGTGGTGGGGGGGACTTCATGGATTGGGCAGTAGCAACCATCGTTGGTTGCTTCTGTTCAATCCATGAACGAAAAACCAAGCATCTTGAACGTAATTGTCGTATAAATTCACTTGGTGTCAAAACTGACGCGAAAGCGGTTGTCTCAATTTTGTCGGAAATGTTTGTGCGTTTCGGCCTGATGGCGGGAGTCGGTTTGGCGCTATGGTCATAAGAGAATACGAGGGAGATTGGCAACCGTCCCAGAAGTAGCTACAGTGAGGCCCAGCAGCTGTCCCTAATACTGTGGAAGGCACTCATGTAAGGTGTGCAGTGAGGCGCACCAGTAACAAGGAGGATATGCAATGCTCAGAATAGATAAGGACGATTATTGTATGGCTTCGCTCAGAGGATGAAAATCTTAGCCGTGAAAATCAACAAGTAAAATAACTAGTAGTTAGTGGTAGTGAAGTGGAATTACCGTATTTCTGTGATCTTAATAGTAAAACGAAACTTTTCGTTTTCTCCATCAATCTAGAGGTGTTGTAGACCACCATCCTTAAGGTTGTAAGGTAATGGTAACTAGAAGGTTATGACCTCAGCACATTTGTGATGGAAAGTGCAGGAAATGTGGTAATGTATATAATATAAATTATACAGTTGTATAATAGATGTGTCTTAAAATTTAGTCTTCTCTTTGCCCGTTCATTAATTCAAATACAGGTAAGTTTTCTTTCTAACGAGGTGGGATAAGCTACGTCCCTCGGCTTATGAATGTGGTGACTTTCCCTTCATTACCACAATGGTGTGCTGAACTGAAGATGTAGAAATCCGTAGACGAAACTAAGATAGGAAATCAATCTACATCAAAAATTGAACGTATGCATCTTTAGATGGACATAAAACAAACGGACGGAGGAGCACACTGGAGCAAATCAATTTCTTTATCACTACTTAAAGTAGGCCTTTCAAGTAGTTGTGGCTTTAAAGCAAACTTTTTCTAACCAAGGTTTAGTTAGCACCTAAACTAATCCCCACGACATTACCTTAAGCAATATTTTCAGAAGGTACTGTCTGAACATATTTCTAAGGTAAGGTCATTTAGGTTTGGTTTAGATGCTACCCTAACCTAGGCTAGAAAAAGTTTCCTTTGCTTGAGAGCCCCAAGTACGTAGATGGTCTACTGTTGATATTAAACAGTAATAGAAAGGTGATAAAACTGAGATGAAATGAATAAAAAAGATAGAATGGGTCAGTTGAAAGTTGAAGTATTTGCTAGATACAATTTTTGGCAGATCCAAATGCATCCTAAAGTCAGTCACTTAAATCACAATGCTGAATATTGTTTTATTTGTTGGAACTAGTTACAGGAAGTAAAAATGTCAAGCTTAAAGGGATGCCATTATAATAACTTCATATACCTGTATAGGATCTCTTAAACTTCTTTTCCCTAAAGCTGAATGGATTTAAGTAGTTTAATCTGCTCTCTGAATTTGTTTCTCAGTCCAGTAATCATCTTTGTAGATTACCTCAGTAATTTCTCCATTCAATGTCTTCCTTTTCAAATTAGTTGACGACCAAAGCAGTACAATATCCAAGCTGGGATGACTATGTTTTGGGAAGGCGAGAGGTCAGGTTATGCAAGAATGTTAGAAATGGCTTCCATCAGTTTCTACCCTATCTACTCTAAATATTTTGGGTTATTAGAACTTAGATTTATGAGTAGATAATACAATAAAGTTATCATGGCAAGATATCCAACGTGAGATTATAGTCATGATAACAATATAGTCACAAGGTCAATATATAGTCACCGGAATATTATATATATCATGATAATGTATCACTTATGACAAAATATGCATGATTAAAAAATGACAATATAGCACCTATAAAAAATATCACATTGCTAATATAGCCAAGGTGACGATATATACACGATAGTACTGTAACGAAAATAAGAAGATAGCCAAAATGACAACATGGTCATAATGACAATACTACCACTATGTATATATATTCTCCATGACACTATAGCTACACTGACAGTAAAGCTATCTTCACAAAAGCGTAAAATTGAAAATATAGCAAACGACAATATAGCCACCATGACAATACAGCCATCTTGACAATAAAGTCACGATATAAATCAATCGCCAGCACATTAGAAACGCGTTGAGAGTAATTTACAGACTTTATAGATATCATGAAAATATTGCCCCCATGTCAATATATTTGCTATGACAATTTAGCCATTATGATAATATAGTCACGACGACAATGTATTCACTATAACAATAAAGCTACCATGATCATATAGATGATATGATAATATAGTCGAAGCAAAAATATAGGAACATTCAACTTATATTCACAAAGGCAATATAACCACCTGACAATATAGATAGTGTAAATAAATAGTCGTTTTCGGATCATAGGAAACATATAGACTCCAGGACAATATAATCTCTGTGAAAAAACAGTGACTCAGACAGGATTTATCATTATAATATAGTCATAACATTATAGCTGTCATGTAATTGTAGTCAACATGACAAAATTATCACAATGAAATAAAACGGTATTAAAATATAGTTACCATAATTATACACCAATCATGATTATATAATCAGCAGGTTGACATAAACAATATCACAGTGTAAAAACCATGACAATTTAAGTGACATGATGAGATGATATTCATTCACTTACACTTACAATACCAAATAAGCCGCCATGAAAATATTATTATCATGATCATATAATCACAACAATATTGTAGCTAATAACAAAATATATCCCGAAAGACAAAATTAACCATAGCAATATAGCCATCAAGTTGATATAGCGACCAAGATAATGTAGCCAGGACGGCATTATATTGAAAATAACCATACAGCCACCATGCCAATGTCTTCCCCATGACAATGTAGCCACCATGAAAATATAGTAACCTTGACTATATATCTACCATGATAAAATATTTGAATTGAAAAATATCCACAACAAGAGTTTAGCTGCTAAAACACGATATCACCTTTCCAATATCGCCAAAATGTTATTATTACCATCATGACAATATACCGCCAGAAAAGAAATATATATACCCACTACTTGACAATATAGCTATTCTGACAATATTGCCAACATGAAAAGACAGTCACCTCCTTGTTATATAACAAAAATGACAAATAGCCATCATGGCAATATAGTGACCTAACAATACAGCCACCATGGCAATATAGTTACCATAACAATGTGATCTTAATGACAATATAGACAACATCACTATATAGTCACAATGACAATACAACCACCGTGACAATACAGCCACCATGGCAATATAGTTACCATAACAATGTAATCTTAATGACAATATAGCCAACATGACTATATAGTCACGATGACAATACAACCACCATGACAATACAGATAACATGACAGTACCGTCTCTAAGACATTATTGCCATGAATTCAACAAATTGAATGACAGTATAGATATTATGGCAACACAGTCACCATGGCAATATACTCAGAAATGCAATATAATCGCCATAATGAAATCATCCTCTCATGAAAATGTAGCCACCTTACCATTTTGGTTTCCATTGCAATGTAGCCACAGTAATAAAAGATTTACCAAGACAGTACTGAAACCATAACAATGTAGCATATCATAGCAATGTAGTCACCTGATAATTTAATCAAAATGACAATTTCTCTTCTATAATGGCATATCCTCAAGGGCAATATCAACACCATTAAAAGAGCTTCTATGAAAATACAGTCACTATGACATTATAAATATCAGGATAAAAAAGTCACCATGACAATATAGTTATCATGGCAATATAGCCACTATGACATTATAGTCATAATGACAATATAGTCGCTGTGACAATATTGTCACCATGATAATATGATTATCATGATGATATATCGATTATGACAAATTATGCAAGAGTTAAATAATGACAATATATCACCTATAGAAAAAGATCATCTTGCCAATATAGCTAAGGTGACGATATATATACATCATAGCAATGTAACTGATATGAAAAGATAGCCAAAAGGGCGGTATGTTCATAATGACAATACTGGCACTATGAAAATATGTTCCCCAACTGCCACTATGAAAATATGTTCCCCATGACACTATAGCTACACTGACAATAAAGCCATATTCACATAAGAGTAACATTGAAAATACAGCTACATTGTCATGGTGACGATATTGGCATGGTGGCTCTATTGTTATTTTTAATATAATACCATCCTAACTACATTATCTTGTTCGCTATATTTACTTGCTGGCTATATTGCTATGGTTAATTTTGTCGTTGGGAATATATTGTGTCATTAACTACAATTTTGTTTTAATCATATGATCATAATAATAATATTATCATCGCGGCTAATTTGGTAATGTGTATGGATGTCTTATCATTGTAAGACTCACGCACACTTCCATTAATTTTTCATTAGGTATTTGTCATTATCATTTTAATGTGAGTTACATAGAGTTAGATGCATGTTGCCACGGGCTCACTGTTCTCACGGGCTACTGTTAATCAGGATGTTTGAACACGTAAGAGCTGATCTGTTATTTGAACACGTTGTTGAATGGGTGTTGACGGACTCCAATATAACCCATGTCAGTGTGACCTGAGGAGACACACTGGCCAGCATCGTCACACTGTTCACTAAAGTGTGTCGTAGTGTGTCATAAGACTATAGCCCAGAGTACTACAGATGGACGTACACGTTTTGTTGTAATAAATCTACAAAGGCCGCCTGATCTTCATTGAGTACCACAGACGAAGAAGACCTGATTTCCTTCCTCTCAACTCAACCTTACAAATGGTGGCAGTGACGTAAGAACCCACGTGACCACACACGACCGTCACATCTACTTCATATTTCTACGTCTGGTGTTGCCAGCAGTCATACAAGCCTACCTGACACAGTCCTGGTGCTCCGTCCTGTGGACGTTAAGGGCGGAACCCATGGCCGGCTACGTTCTCCATCACCCGTACCTCAGTGCAGTGAAGATACGTCTTTATTGCATTGCTGACACTCTGCCGCTTGCAAGGACATCAAGACAGCGCCACAGTCGTGCAGTGTTGTCATCACATCCAGACGTGTCAAGCAAGGTCAGCCATCCTGCCAACACCAACGTGAAGGTCATCTTGTCAACCGCTCCAGAGACGCGTCATCATCAGCCGTGGCGACATCCCAGACGTCAGCATCGCGTGGTCCAGCCCTTGTCGCTCACTCAACTTTCCTGCTAGCGAGCCGCTACTCTGCACACGTCTCCACCTCGCTACACCCAGCGAGCCGCTACTCTGCACACGTCTTCACCTCGCTACACCCAGTGAGCCGCTACTCTGCACACATCTCCACCTCCCTACACCCAGCGAGCCGCTACTCTGCATACATCTCCACCTCGCTACACCAAAGACGCCTTCGTAAGCGAATCTCCCATTCAGATAAGAACTGTGCCAAAATGGTTCACTCTGTGAGGTATGCTCTTTTTGTGTGTTACTAGTTCCTAGTCTATAAATAGACATACATATACTTTTGGGTAATATGATTATTCATCTTTGTAGTTTAGCAAATTAATCTAAGTTTTCAGTTATTCTTGCATGTATTCTTTCTTATGTTTTCATACATTGGTATTATTGTTTTTGGTGATGATTACTTTCATATACAGAGTCTTATATTGATATGTTATACTGTTATGCCAGCCTTTTTATTGCCTTTATTTCATAACAGTATTTTCAAATATTATTCGTGTTATGTATTTTGGATTAGGACAATAGTGTTCATTGTATTTCAAATTTCTGGGGGGATTAATATCTACACACTTTAAGTAAGGTTGTATTACATGTCCAAAGATATTCCATGCGGTAATCGTAAAGGTTCATATGTACTTAGGAATTTACCTAGAATCCCTTATTATAATTGGAACCAGCCTTCTAAAATGGTGACGTCACACAAAGTTATTTTGACAGATTCTGGTGACACAGATGACCCACAGAAACCTTCTCACACGTTACCACACCCACACCCACCTCCCCCGCCACCTCACAAAAACTCGGGACAATCAATTCCTTCACAAAAACTGTTTTCACACTAAAACAAGCTAGGGAACCACACGAGTTATTTGATGGTAAACTGTCAAATTTTGATCGGTGGATTAGAAATGCAGAGGACATTGTTGAACATAATGGTGATTCAGGAGACAAAGCGCTTATATCGGCTGCTAAAAATCTCATTGATTTCAACAAGCCTAACAATTAAGCTAGGGTTGTCTATGACTCAGATGACATTGGAAACTGTACATCTTGGGAGGAATTTAAAACGTTGTTTACATTAGGTTGTGAGGAATCATTCTCAGATAGTTTACTACACGTCCTTTTACGTGCTCTTAACACAACATACTTGGATGATACGTCAGTCCCTGATCACTGGAGTACCTTACATGGAAGAATGAGATTAGTTAGGCAGGCTTATGAATCCTCACCCTGGACATCGGCCATGATGAATCCTGAAACTCATGTACAAACACTCATGCGTTTATTACACATAACCTTCATTCTCAAGGACCTGACCTCCAGACGTAAGACGACGGTTACTTAATGAGAGCATCGACCCATCATTGTGGGTCAGTAATAAAAGTGTTGAATTACACTCAAAAGAAAGGTGGATATTCCAACACCAAGACACTGGGGGAGATGGTGTCGGCTTCCCAAAGTGTGAGGAAACATTCTAATGGTCAACACACTACTTCATCTCATGGTCAAATACAGCGATTCAGTGATGACAAACACTCACATAAAGTGACGTGCTTCCGGTGTGGCCAACCAGGACATAAAGCAAATGTGTGTCCTTACACATGGGACTCATTCTCACGTGAGCCTCGACCAGAACAACAAACGCAGTCAACAACCCATGTCATCACAGCCTCGGTCGTCACAATTCTGCCGACCTAGTCATGATTTCCTCCAGTCAGACATCAGGCTGACCTTCACCCGCTCGCGCCCAACACCACCAAGCAGGTGTTCATATCATAGCAACGCTAGACACACTTCAGCGGAATGTCGAGCATTAGCTAGACAGACGTCATCTAACACAGGTTCATCATGTCATTATCAACAATGACAATCTCTCGCTCATGACAAGACTCCATCACATAAGGAACTCTTAAGACATTTTCGTTCTTCGCCATTTTCTCACATTACAAGTTTCGATTTAGTGGGTTCTTTCCAGGATAAGCCAATCACAATCTTTCTAGACAGCGGCGCGGAAGCAGATGTCATTCATTATGAATTTATTCAACTATTAATGGGGCGCACTCAACTTTTTCAATGCTCGGACTTTTACCCACCCCTTCAAAGTATCTCAAATGAAAATCTCGATATAAGGGGCACTATTGAAATGAACATTCGCATAGGCGACTCAGTCATTACCGTAACCCCTTACATTGTTCGTGGTGTAACGTTTCCTGCTAACTTGTTACTAGGACGCCACTCTATGTGTGGCATAACATAAGATCTGTCCTATTTATCATGTGGTTTGTGTTGATAATACGTTCCTGCCATTGTCAGAGAAGAGTTCTCACTCAGTCGAGTCATTAATACATCTGCTCCCACGTCCTGCTTCACGGTAGACAATACGCATCCTTTTTACTTTTCTACTCATCATTGCCCTGGTAAACTGAGAACCAACATGACTCTGCATAGTAACACATTAACGAAGTTTCCTCTCTCACTTTCTCGAACATGGATGACTGATCATGGACTGAGACATAGACAGGGTGATCTTGCACTAAGAGTAGTTGCTAAACCTTCAGCACTAACTATCAAAGGACTATCCATGATGGACGCCTCTATTCATGAGACCGCAGATGGAGAGGTCACCATATACATTGCCAGTACGGGACCCCACTCCTGTCCGTCTCCGTAGAGGGGCCAAGCTTGTGGAATTCTCCCTTTTGAAGTCCGGAATTCAAGACGAGGTGTTGCCTGAGTTTAATATCCGTCTAGTCTCACATTCCATTAACCCACCACCACCTACTCCTCCTACCCCTGACTCAGCAGTGCACGGCTCGAGTCAGCTCCCCACCATGACCCCTGACATGATATCCAAGGTAGGATTAACCAAACATGTTGACCAGTTAACAGACTTAATTAACCAGTATAGGTCTACTATTGCCTTATCAGGAGAACCACTCGGTAGAACTCATTTGGATGTTCACACTATTAACTTAGAGAAAAACACACGTCCCATTTACGTCCCAGCCTATCGATTGACGCACGCACACAGAGACATGGCAAACAAACTTGTTCAGGACATGTTGAAAGATAAGGTTATAAAGGACTCACGATCACCATGGAATTCACCACTTCTGATCGTTCCGAAAAAGGACGGAACTTTTAGACCAGTCATAGATTTTAGAAAACTCAACAACAAGATCACTTTGAAAGATCGTTTCCCATTACCAGTGGTATCAGAGCTTCTTCATAGCCTCGGTAACAATAAGGTATTTCCAACTTTGGATTTATTGAGCGGATTTTGGCAGATTCCCTTGTCAGAGGAAAGCCGCCCCCTGACTGCGTTCAGTACGCCAGATGGTCATTGGCAGTTCATATGCATCATGGCCTTCGGTCTTCATTCCTCACCGGTGATCACCTTCTCAAGGTTAATGACTAACATTTGTCGTCACATGTTGGGCAAAGAACTATTGGTTTATCTTGATGATATAATTGTCATGTCTCTAGATATTGCTTCTCATTTCTTCATCTCATGTGCAGGGACGCGAAATTAGGAGTGCTCGCCCGTGTTGTTAAACAAACAATCATTCCAACAGCATTAGTACAGGATTTCTTGAAGTTAGCTCATGATTCAACCCAGGCCGCACACCCAGGCTGCACACCCAGGCCGCACACCCAGGCGCAGATAGATGCTATAAGCAAACTCGTTTGAAGTATTTTTGGCCAAGATACATAAAAACATTACAGATCATATTTTGAGGTGCCAAACCTGTAAGACACAAAGGGAAGTCCCACTACCCCGCAGACTGTTGAAATATCCTTCCTGCATACCTATGGGAAAGAGTTCATATGGACATATTAAGAGGTTTTCCTAGATCCATGGCAGGCTAGAGATACATTTTAGTAATTACTGATGCCTTCACGAAATATTGTGAATTAGTTCCAGTTCAAAATAAAGACGCAGCCACGGTCGCTAATGCGTTCAAAAAACATATCTTAAACAGATATAATGCGCCGAAGATTTTAGTCACAGATAATGGAGGGGAATTTAATAACTCATTCTTAGAAGAACTCTGTAAATTGTATAACATAAGTAAATGTAATATAATGGCGCATCACCCAGCCTCGAAAGGCCTGTCAGAGAGATTGAACCGCAAGATCCTCCAGTGTCTTCCCACCAACATTAATTTTGACCATGATGAATGGAGTGAGTACCTGTCTGATGTCCGATGTTCATTAAATTCAGCTTATCATAAGTCAATTGGAGACACACCCTTCCACGCCTTACACGGTTTTGATAAAGTGTTGCCGTATGACATAATAGCGTCCCCTCCTTCATGTCCAGCGGTCCAGAGATCAGTTGTAGCGGAAAAATATCGCACGACTCAATTGATTCATCAAAGGATCAAGGAAAATCTAGGTGAAGCCACTACAACCTTCACGAACTAGGCTGATAAATCCGCGAAACCATCAAAGGTACGTGGCTCCCGGACTCTTGGTAATGGTGCAAGAATTTAACACTAGAAGTGATGTTCCTAAACTTGACCCAAAATTTTCTGGTCCCTATAGAGTCTTAGCTCATTTAAAGGGACATAAGTTTAGGGTTCGACATCTAAATACAGGTGACATTCCTGAAGAACATGAGGACCACTTGAAAGTTTTACAGTATTGTGAACATGATCATCCCGGTACCACAACAGACAACACTCCTCAAATCCCAAACAATGTCACCCAACCAATTTCTACCACTGTTCAGACTGTCCCCACACCACAACCGACCACCCTCACAACACCACCACAGACACATCAGTATTCATTAAGACCTCACCTTTAAGAAGTTCCTAAGTTTATCATTTTGCACGCTCTTCCTTCTCATGTCCTTATGGTGTCTTCCTATATATGACACCATGGCAGTACCAGGCGCCCTTCTCACGACTCCCCGCCAGGTCCGCCTCGTGAGGGACACAGTTAGCTGGGCCTGGAGGGTCTACCCTACACTTACGATTATTTAGTAAAACTAATGGAGGCCGTACCTCGTTTACGGTCTACCCTACTCAAGTTTTACACCAGTGCGTCCATCAGAAACTCTAGTGTTGCTCCTCCTCCAACTTTGTTAAACCAGTGGACCTGGAAATTGAATAGTACCTGTGTGATTCTGTATGACATAATACAAGACATTGAATCTCCAGTAAATACTAATGCCAGGATGAACACGAAAAAGCAAAGGAGAAGCAAGAGGGGGTCTACTTAATTTTGTAAGGTCCCTCCAATCACATTTGTTTGGTATTGCTATTCAGGAAGAACTTAATTCAGTTAGGAATCAGGTCAGATCCTTACAATTTCAACAACTTCTTAACAACAGGTATATTAAGGCTAAAGCTAAGATCTTAAAACAACATTCTAAATATTTGAATGACATAATGTTAACTGTTAATAACTTGACACAACATGTAGCACTACTGTCAAAGTCTCTTAATCCCATATATGCTATAGTGACTATTTCCACATATGTTGATAATTTATATACCCAGATCACTTACCATGCACATTATTTCACTGGCTTATTGGAAGATGTTAATAATCTAGTAAACCAAGTTGTCACACCATCATTTTTTCCCTTCTCGGAACTCACACGTATCATTAAACAAGCGATGACGATATTCGGTTGCACCCCAGCTCTCCCTCTGCATCACATGGCCAGTTATTACTCCTTACTAACGGTTGATGTGATCTACGAAGCGGTCATTATCCACCTACCATTCAATGACTCCAATACTTACAGCCTTGTGAACGTAATACCATTCTCTTTTAATTATACAAAAGGGTCGCAAAAAACTATCGTCCTTGCTGATAACATGAACTTTCTATTATAAAATATTTATTCCTCATTGATTGCACATCTCTCCATGGATGATTTAGCATTGTGCCATAAACCATTGTTTGACAACTTGATTTGCACCCTCACCCCCATACCTTGGTTTTCCATAATTTACAAACAAATTCATGTAAGTACCAACTACTTTTCGGGCATCAACAAAATGTTCTTTTTTCTTGTTCCTTTAAGGAAATTGTTGTTAATGAACCTTGGATTGAAAGTATGGACCAGTATCACGTACTGTTTTTCCCAGACCCACAAAATGTTCTTCTTCATTGCCCACCTAATCATCCCAAATCTTATTTATTTCTGGGACACATTCAGTTAGGACAACAATATACTCTTATCAGTTTCAGTTTCAAATTGTTCGGCACTCATGATCATTATTTGGGACAAATTGATGGAACTATCCCGAGTTTAGGACGAATTCCCCAAAACATCAACTTACCAATCATCGATGAAGTAAAGATCCAACATCCTCCATCTATGGTTCAGAACGATCTAGATTCTACAATAGATGTTCTGGCTTTTGTAACTTTTAAGTACGCTTCTCATATATCTGGAATTTCAATTGTTTCATTGTCTATTGCACTTATATTTTTGTTGGTAGTATTTATGTTAAATTGTCGTCTACGACATAGGGCATTTAATGAAGAATTCCCTACGCCCACATTGGACGTTCAGAAGGTAGTTGCAGCAGCACTTCCTTATTTAAAGAGAAATCTAACTCCGTAATAATATGTATTCAATAAGTTGTTTGAATTTTTGATTTTTTTTTCATTTCATTTGCATACTGATTTTGTATACACCATACATAATTTCCACGTATATATCTTTATGAATCTCTAATAATTGTAAAGTGTGTTATCTATCTTCTCAAGCATACTAGTTGATATAGGAATAACTCTTGTAAATACCTACAATTTGCTTATTTCTGTACCCTTATATTCAGTATTATTTCATGTATAACCATAACTTATCATGGCTGGCAGGAGCTTGAGCCAGGTTGTGGCCGAGCAAAATGTAAGACTCACGCACACTAACATTAATTTTTCATTAGGTATTTGTTGTTATCATTTTACTGTGAGTTACATAGAGTTAGATGCATGTTGCCACGGGCTCACTGTTCCCACGGGCTACTGTTAATCAGGATGTTTGAACACGTAAGAGCTGATCTGTTATTTGAACACGTTGTTGAATGGGTGTTGACGGACTCCCATATAACCCCTGCCAGTGTGACCTGAGGGGACACACTGGCCAGCATCGTCACACTGTTCACTAGAGTGTGTCGTAGTGTGTCATAAGACTATAGCCCAGAGTACTACAGATGGACGTACACGTTTTGTTGTAATAAATCTACAAAGGCCGCCTGATCTTCATTGAGTAACACAGACGAAGAAGACCTGATTTCCTTCCTCTCAACTCAACCTTACATTTGTGATGGTAGCGCGGGTGGGTGGGTGGGTGGGTGGGTGGGTCATCTGGTCCGCCATTATTGTATTTCATTTTGTTATATCGATATTTGAGGTAGTATGTTGCCAGCTGCACTACCACTTCTACTCATCAATAATTATCACAACAGCAGCCACTAAAGACATTGTTGCCTCCTGTGAGAATCGAACTCACGACCCCTGGTTTACAAGACCAGTGCTCTGCCCCTGAGCTAAGGAGGCGCATGTTGGCACAGCAACACGGCGGGCGGCCAGTGGCCATAACTCATCATGCAACCCACACCTGGCTTGGCTCCTGCTGGTGGTGGTGATGGTGGTGGTGATGGTGGTGGTGATGGTGGTGGTGATGGTGATGGTGGTGGTGGTGATGGTGGTGGTGGTGATGGTGGTGATGGTGGTGGTGATGGTGATGGTGGTGGTGGTGATGGTGGTGGGGGTGATTGTGAGGGTGGTGGTGATGGTGATGGTGGGGGTGGGGGTGGTGGGGGTGGTGGGGGTGGTGGGGGTGGTAGTGGTGGTGATGGTGGTGGTGGTGGTGATGGTGGTGGTGGTGGTGATGGTGGTGGTGGTGATGGTGGTGGGGGTGATTGTGAGGGTGGTGGTGATGGTGATGGTGGGGGGTGGGGGTGGTGGGGGTGGTAGTGGTGGTGATGGTGGTGGTGGTGGTGGTGATGGTGGTGGTGATGGTGGTGGTGATGGTGGTGGTGGTGGTGGTGATGGTGGTGGTGGTGGTGATGGTGATGGTGGTGATGGTGGTGATGGTGGTGGTGGTGGTGGTGATGGTGATGGTGATGGTGGTGATGGTGGTGATGGTGGTGGTGGTGATGGTGGTGGTGGTGGTGATGGTGGTGGTGATGGTGGTGATGGTGGTGGGGGTGATGGTGAGGGTGGTGGTGATGGTGATGGTGGTGGTGGGGGTGGTGGTGATGGTGGTGGTGGGGGTGGTGGGGGTGGTAGTGGTGGTGATGGTGGTAGTGGTGGGGTTGGTGGTGATGGTTGTGGTGGGGGTGATGGTGGGGGTGATGGTGGGGGTGATGGTGGTGATGGTGGGGTTGGTGGTGGTGGTGGTGATGGTGGTGGTGGTGGTGATGGTGGTGGGGGTGATGGTGGTGTTGGCGGTGGTGGTGGTGGAGGAGGTTATGTTGGTGGTGATGGTGGTGTTGGCGGTGGTGGTGGTGGAGGAGGTTATGTTGGTGATGGTGGCGCTTCCGAGACGTGAACTTTAGATCAGGGTGACCTACTTTTGGTGGGATGCTGAAGCGTTCGTCAATATGCCTCGTCGTATGAAGTTACATGCAACATGGGCTGAGAACCGTAGTGGGAGGTCAAGCTTTCCCCAGGTGTGAGCAGCAGCAGGTGTACCACGTGCACACGTGTGGAGGCTGAGGCCACAAGTGGTCTTCCTCTACCTCGTAGAGGCCAACCAACAAGCGGGAGGGAAGGAAGGTGATGTAGATAACGTGTAGCTCTTGTACTCTGCTGTAGCGAAGATGTTTAGTCCAAACTGGAAAATATAGATCATGTCTGGAGACAGAGAGGACTGGCCTCCGCGTCTGGAGACAGAGTGGACTGGCCTCCTCGTCTGAAGACAGAGTGGACTGGCCTCCGCGTCTGAAGACAGAGTGGACTGGCCCCCGCGTCTGAAGACAGAGTGGACTGGCCTCCGCGTCTGAAGACAGAGTGGACTGGCCTCCGCGTCTGGAGACGGAGTGGACTGGCCTCCGCGTCTGACGACAGAGTGGACTGGCCTCCGCGTCTGAAGACAGAGTGGACTGGCCTCCGCGTCTGGAGACGGAGTGGACTGGCCTCCGCGTCTGAAGACAGAGTGGACTGGCCTCCGCGTCTGAAGACAGAGTGGACTGGCCTCCGCGTCTGGAGACGGAGTGGACTGGCCTCCGCGTCTGGAGACGGAGTCTACTGGTTACAATACCATGAAGCACATTTTCTATGAATTATCACCTTCAAGTTAGTTAAGTTTACCCTAACCATTCATCATGTACATTATGTATCATGTATCACCTTCAAGTTAGTTAAGTTTACCCTAACCATTCATCATGTACATTATCTATCATGTATCACCTCAAGTTAGTTAAGTTTACCCTAACCATTCATCATGTACATTATGTATCATGTATCACCTTCAAGTTAGTTAAGTTTACCCTAACCATTCATCATGTACATTATGTATCATGTATCACCTTCAAGTTAGTTAAGTTTACCCTAACCATTCATCATGTACATTATGTATCATGTATCACCTTCAAGTTAGTTAAGTTTACCCTAACCATTCATCATGTACATTATGTATCATGTATCACCTCCAAGTTAGTTAAGTTTACCCTAACCATTCATCATGTACATTATGTATCATGTATCACCTTCAAGTTAGTTAAGTTTACCCTAACCATTCATCATGTACATTATGTATCATGTATCACCTTCAAGTTAGTTAAGTTTACCCTAACCATTCATCATGTACATTATGTATCATGTATCACCTTCAAGTTAGTTAAGTTTACCCTAACCATTCATCATGTACATTATGTATCATGTATCACCTTCAAGTTAGTTAAGTTTACCCTAACCATTCATCATGTACATTATCTATCATGTATCACCTTCAAGTTAGTTAAGTTTACCCTAACCATTCATCATGTACATTATGTATCATGTATCACCTTCAAGTTAGTTAAGTTTACCCTAACCATTCATCATGTACATTATCTATCATGTATCACCTTCAAGTTAGTTAAGTTTACCCTAACCATTCATCATGTACATTATCTATCATGTATCACCTTCAAGTTAGTTAAGTTTACCCTAACTTAACCGTCACGTCCATACACGTTTTCGTTTACTATCATGGGTAAGATGGCGCTAGTTAGTGGCGGTTTTCGACACCTCTATATCATCACTGGTAATGTGGGGTAGTTACGCTTCACTAATACATTCCCTTCAAACTTCAGATTAGTTTTACCAAAGCACTGACGTCTGCTGCACGTGGCCAGTGTGTGTGTGTGTGTGTGTGTGTGTGTACCATTGTTTTAACCCGAGTTTCCCCAGTGTTACCTGAGTGTAAAGTTGTGTAAACTGTTGACATACTTGTGAGTACGAGAACATTGGCTGACGACATTCCGAAATGATGTGGATGTGGCTGACGTCCATACACACGTTCAGACAAGTGTAAACATTCAGTTGTTGATGGTGTGGGGGATCAGAGTCGTGCGTCACAAGAAGCAGCGCTGAGTGGAAGCCAAATATCACGTCAGCCACAATGACGATGAACCGTGAAGGATTTGTTGTTGAAGTTATAGACAGACAGATGTGTGGAGGGTCGTGATGAACGACACCTGCCGGTTATAGACAGACAGATGTGTGGAGGGTCGTGATGAACGACACCTGCCGGTTATAGACAGACAGATGTGTGGAGGGTCGTGATGAACAACACCTGCCGGTTATAGACAGACAGATGTGTGGAGGGTCGTGATGAACAACACCTGCCGGTTATAGACAGACAGATGTGTGGAGGGTCGTGATGAACGACACCTGCCGGTTATAGACAGACAGATGTGTGGAGGGTCGTGATGAACGACACCTGCCGATCCACTACTGACCTAAGTAAGTTGTATAACTATCACCATAGCTTTATTATAATTCAATTTTCATGATGATTATAGGCAATTTGACTGAATAGTTACATTTTCTATAGTTTATGTAGAAGTTATGTATTTCTTTACGTATGAATGTTAAAAGATATATTTTCTTTATATCGTGATTGTTTACAGAAATATTATTTCTATAATTTTGTTTCAAAGAAGATCCATCAAAGGTGTGCGTTGTATTGACCCTAATGTTATTACGAGATGTTCATAATGACCAGCGTCATCAATATGGTGGAGGTGTAGTCTTGTTCGAGACATCATGGTGACTACATACAGTGAAGGTTTCCTGCCTGATGATGGCCAGTAAAGGTTTGGTCGCTGCCTCATGACACACCACGTCCCTGTACACGAAATAGAGGAAGGAGGTCGTGCGTCGTGGTGTGAGCTGCCCACGACCTGTGTTAGAGACGATGTGTTCCACGACTGGTGGAGAGTGAGCAGAGTTAGTGGAGGTAATGTGTGGTGAAGTAAGTTATCACACACTGACTCACACACACGACTATCCACGACTGGTGGAGAGTGAGCAGAGTTAGTGAAGGTAATGTGTGGTGAAATAAGTTATCACACACTGACTCACACACGACTATCCACGACTGGTGGAGAGTGAGCAGAGTTAGTGGAGGTAATGTGTGGTGAAGTAAGTTATCACACACTGACTCACACACGACTAGCAACAGTGAGGAACGTATATATGCTTCACCTTTGTCTTGTGTGTGTGTGTGTGTGTGTGTGTGTGTGTGTGTGTGTGTGTGAGGCAGGGAGCCATATTGTGTGTAAACCAATTCGTCGAAGTAGATTGTCGTGGAATGAAGCATCGACGCCAAACTAAAGTGTTCCTTTACGACATTTGTTCTAGCTAATGCCAGACGATTATAGTCAACTTGCATGGCCCATATATGGCTCGTCAAAGCTTCACATTAAGACTTTTATTCATGCTAACTAACGCTAGATGATTTTATATAGGTTTTTGTGGGGCGAATATGTGGCTCGTCAAAATAAAGTTTCACAATGAGAATTTTCCTCTGGCTAATTGTGTGGGCTACATGGGTCTTCATAGTAAAGCTTCACTTTGGGAACTTTATTCCGGTCGAAGCCAGACGATTTTATTCATCTTTAGGGGGATGTATAGGTCATCAAAGTAAAGCTTCACTCTGCGAATTTTATTCTGACCAATGCCATACAATATTTTGCAGATTTTCTGGGCTCAGCGGGCTATGGAAATAAAGCTTCACTTTGGAAATTATATTTTATCGACGACACATTTTCATATTCATCTTCTGCGTTGTCCACTGGTCATCATGCTAAAGATTCACTTTGGGTTATATTTTGGCCGATGCCAGATTATATTATTTATCATTTATGGCCTCCAAGAATCATGAAAAATAATGCTTCACTTTCCGAATTTTATTCTGGAGGACAAATTACGATTTTATTCAGCACATGTTGGCTACATCAGAGTAAAGTTTCACTTTGGAACTTTCATTCAAACGAACGCCACACGATTTTGTTCAGCTTTTGAGGGGCCCCAGGTGGTGAAACTGCAGCATCTCTTTGGATTCTTAATTGGATTTTACGGTGCACACGGGTCATCGAACTTGAAACTTCCCTTTACGATCTTTTTGGTCTGGTTCACGTCTGACCAAAATATTTTGATCTTGTTTTGAGGGACTCACAAATCATCAAACTTTAACCTTTACTCTGGAAGTTTTCTTCATCATGAGAGGACTACGTCATATGAAACTTGTTTACATAAATCAATGTTCCTTGTCTACATACTTTTGTAGAAGTCAGTTACTTTTATGCATTATAATTTCCTTACCCTAAGCTTCAGGTTGATATCTGTAATACACGTAAGAGACAAACATGTTTAATGATGAATAATTTGACAGATCATGAAAGTGCCAAGTTAAACTAGAGAGTTACCAAAACCTTTGTGGATGTTGTCAAGTTAAATCATTAACTCCGTCTTGCCGGCTTGCCACTGGTCTCGTATAAGAAGTTATCAGATTTTTCCCCAATGATCAATGAATCATCAGCCATCAGCAGTTTGAACCTTTTATAATGCTCATAGTTGAATAAGGCTCAAGCATGATGATGCTTTATGTAAAGCCGTATTGTTGAGTAAAAGGAATATTGCCTTATCTTAACCTTAGGAGAAACATGAAGGACAAGTTGTGGGTCATTTTATCCTTCGTCTTTAACAAAGATCACTTGTGTAAGACCTTCCACTAATTATCACGTTCGTGTTGACTGAACTTGTCATGTAGTTATGTAGTCATGTGAGTGTGAAGGTACGGAGGCAGATCACTTAATGATGACAATAAACAAGGGATGATGGAGACCATGGAATTCAAAACATTCACTGAAGGAAGCGTTGATACGAGTATTTCACTGCCAGAAAATGTTGCAAGTGACCCTTTGTGTTCAAGCCTTCCAGTGTAGTGTAAACATAAAGTCAGTGTTAAGATGATTTAGTCAAAATAATGGTCAAGACATGACCAACCTGAAGGCAGCGGTCTGGACATAAGCGTCAGCCACAGTCCGGTAACACTGGTCAACAAGGATTTGGTCCCATGGAAGAAAACATTTGTTTCTTATGTATTTTTTTTGCTGGACGATGAAGCCAAATGTTTTCAGAATTTCTCTGTCAGCCATAATTTTGTTGTTGTTCCAGCATACTCGCATATCATTACGTACAGGACATATGTGCCGGTGATCTACCGAGCAATTAAAACAAACAGTTTAACATACACAGTTATTTTTATTGTTTGTAAAAGTTACTCTGAGCATGCGCAAGAGGTAAAGCTTACTCTGAACATGCGCAAGAGATAAAGCTTGCTCTGAACATGCGCTAGGGTGAAGTTTACTCTGAGCATGTGCTTGAGGTGAAGCTTACTCTGAGCATGCGCAAGAGGTAAAGCTTGCTCTGAGCACGCGCTAGGGTGAAGTTTACTTCAAACATGCGCTAGAGGTGAAGCTTGCTCTGAGCATGCGCTAGAGGTGAAGCTTAATCTAAACATGCGCAAGAGGTGAAGCTTACTCTGAGATTGCGCTAAAGGTGAGGCTTACACTGAGATTCCGCTAGGGATGAAGCTTACTCTGAGATAGCGCTGGGGTGAAGCTTACTCTAAGCATGCGCAAAAGGTGAAGCTTACTCTAAGCATGAGCAAGAGGTGAAGCTTACTCCGAATATGCGCAAGAGGTGAGGCTTATTCAGAGCATGCACTAGAGATGAAGCTTACTCTAAGCATGCGTAAGAGGTAAAGGTTACTCTCAGCATGCGTTTGGGGTGAAGCTTACTCTGAGCATGCCCTTGAGGTGAAGCTTTCTTTGAGCATGCGCTAGAGGTGTAGCTTACTCTGAGCATACTCCAGGAGTGAAGCTTACTGTAAGCATACTCTAGAGATGAAGCTTACTCTGATGCACTAGAAGTGAAGGTTACTCTGAGCATGCGCTAGAGGTGAAGCTTACTCTGAGCATACTCTAGGAGTGAAGCTTACTGTAAGCATACTCTAAAGATGAAGCTTACTCTGATGCGCTAGAAGTGAAGGTTACTCTGAGCATGCGCTAGAGGTGAAGCTTACTCTGAGCATGCGCGAAAGTGATATTTTGGCCAAGTCTGCGCAGAAGAGGATTTCTTGCTGTATTACTTCACCAGTTACTGTATTTTGCACTGTTCTTGTGTGATGTCTTGTGCGAGTCTTAGGATTAATGTTTTTGTATTATATGTTTTAAGTGTAAGCCAGATTCTACATAGACTTATACTGGATGAAATCCTCTTTTTGCACAAGCTCGCCCAAAATTTTCTTTTAGCGCATGCTTATAAGAAGATTTCCCCTTTGCGCATGCTCAGACTGAGATTCACTTTTGCCTCTTGCGCATGCTCGGCCTGATGGCGCATGCGCACATTTGTTAACTTCGATTTGCTTATAGTTAGTGGCGCGAAGTAGCTCAGTGAGTGTGAAGGTCGCTCCTTCAGTGTTCGTAATTCAACGGTCAATGTCACTGAAGATCGGTGTGGGGAATATCTCTTCTCGTAATGGTCAATATCCTTGAAGATCGGTGTGGGGAATATCTCTTCTCATAATGGTCAATATCCTTGAAGATCGGTGTGGATCTCCGAAAGTTAGAATGATCAGGTGGGTTGTACGTGGCTGGCCGTCAATAAGTGTTGTGATAAGTCGAGCAGCGATCACTTCCTCGTCTGCAAGTTCATTTACTATGTCGTCCTCACTCATGCCCATGACGTCAGGACAGAAGATTACTCCTCTGCATGAGTTCATGGTCACCGGAATGGAAGCCACAACATCGCAAAAATGAATTCTTTTCAGCTTTAGTAAGTCTGCCACTTGATTTGATGACTTAACTTTAACAAGAAAATCACCACTAGCCAGTTTCCTTACCATCTCAACAGCACCAGCCTGGCTGTCAGTCACTTTCTTGATGAGGAAGGGTTGAGGGAAGCGTTGAACCGGTCGCATATATCATCACAAATTCAGCATTTTTGGACTTTATGTCCAGCGTGGGTCGGTCACCACCACTACCCACTAGTGGTTGGCTTACTGGAGTCCATACCGCTGGGGCTAGACCCCAGATCCTGGGGTGGCATACCGCCCCACACAAAAGGTACTTGTAACACCTTACATTTTCTCTAAAAAAATATACGAGGCAGCTGATCAAACAGACAAGCGCCCCAAAGTGGGACGAGCCGGACGTACCAAGCTGGGTTGAGTTGTCCTGCGATCACCTCTCGATTAGTCGCACAATTGTGTCCAATCAGCCTTCGTGAAATGTACCAGTGGTCCAGCAACACCAGAAACACAGGTCAACACTCACTTGCCTGTAAACACAAAAAGAGAAGAGTAAACACAGAAAATAAACACGAATAAAATTTAGGGAGGAAATGGTAGAGTGCTTCACCAAGCTAAAGAGCTAAGCTAAGCCTTAAAGAAAAACGGTAAATAAGGGAACCCCTCCTTTACCAGTTCTGCAGGGAATACTGTCACTTATGAATGATGATAGAAAACTCCTTTCCAAGGAAGGGGGGGGGGGGGGGGGGGGGGGGGAGGGGGGGTAGAGCAAGAGATGTTGTTCAGGATGGATATTGAACATGTTATCTGGGTGATCTATTCCCAGGAGATTGTTGAAGTAATCGATGTATTTGAAATCACTCTTCTTGTCCTTCAGACAATTTTCTCCAATAGATGTTTAGTGGAGGCATTCGTGCTCTCCTATGAAGTTCTGTGTTCCTAATGAACTCGCGCCATTTGATGTTACAAACCCAACGTAGAGCTTTATTCTGAATTATTTGGAGCGCACGGATGTTGGATTTGGCACCGAGTTCGAGAGCTGAAGGGGCATAAGTGATAAGTGGTCGTATTAATGCTTTGTAGAGGTGCAATTTGGTTTTGAATTGCGCCTCTCTAAATCTATACAATTTCGCGAGCTCCGCTCTCGCAATAGCCGCTCTAGACTGAATATATCGGTTCATTCTCAGGTTTACATCATAATTTAGGCCCAGGAGAGTGTTGGTATTTGAGATGGGAATGGGTAAATGACGGTGTATACGGGAGTGTAGGTAGACATTACTTATGTTGTATCTCTGACGTACATTAAAGTAAGATATGTTGGATTTGGCAGGATTTGACTTAATCCTCCATTTCAACTCCAAAGCGAAACGTGGTCAATTTCCAGTTGGGTTCTGCTGGTTAAGTGTGTGAGGGTTACGGCTCTGATTAGTTGAGTAACGTCATCTGCATATTGGAGAGTGATGGAGTCCAGGTGTATAGGATTGGGAAGATCATTTGAGTAGAGTGTGTAAAGAGTGGGGGCCAGCACGGAGCCTTGAGGTACACCGGCATTGAGGAAGAAGTAGTTTGAGTAAGTGTTTCTGTATTTGATTCGGGTTATTCTGTTGCTAAGATAGTTAGAAAGAAGTTCAATGGTGGGTCGTGGGAGTTGGAAGTGGGTGCTTAGTTTGTACCTCAATCCATCGTGCCAAAAGGTGTCAAAGGCTTTTTCAACATCATTTGTGATGAGTGCAGTCATTTTGTATGTCCGCGTGTTGTTTTTTATGTAGTTTGTAATTATGTTGACTTCGTCTTGTATGATGTTTACGAAAGCCAAACTGCTTGGGTAAGAGTAAGTTGTTGTTTGTTAGGTACTGTCTAAGTCTGTTGTTTAAGATTCTTTCAATTGTCTTCCCAATGGACTCAAGTAGGCTGATGGGTCAGTAGATCACTGGATCTCTGTTGGATTTGTTGGGTTTTGGTATTAATGTGGCTGTTGCTGTTTAGAAGGCCGCGAGAAAATAGCCAGAGGCTAGTGCCACGTATAAGAGGAAAGTGATGGCTCTAATAGTGTTGTTAGGGAGATGTGTAAGTAGCTGGTAACCAATGCCTGAATTACCTGGGGCTACTTTGAGCGATTTTAGAAGGAGGAATTTGACCTCGCTCGATCTTATGGGAATTGTGAGAAGGTGGTCTTGTGAAAGCGATTGGTGGTACGCAAAAGGGTGGGGATGGTGGGGGGTGGGGGGTGGGTTTGGGGGGGGGGTTGAGGGTGAAAGATACCTTCCCAGTGTTTTTGACAAATGTTCGCGATGTCTTGTGGGTTATGGTGTAGAGTGTTGTCGTCATTGAGCCTATTAAAGTCTGTTTTTGGTATTCCTTTGAGTTTCCGGGTTCTGCTCCAAAACTCTTGAGGAGATTTAATTCGGTGTTGTTCTGTTGTGGTGATGAGAGATTTCCAGTGTCTATTGTGGTCTTCTAGAAGGCTGTTGAGTGTGTGGTTTTGTAGGGATGTGAGGTCCCACCTAACTAGGCCCAAACGATGTCTGTTATGCTCAAAGCGTCGACGATAGCACGAGAGGAGTCTGGTTGTTTTGGGAGAGAGGAAGAAGGAGTATCTTGAGGTAAATGAAGATGTTGGGATGGAGGCGTCAGCTGCCTGTGTGATTGTTTCATGTATATGTTCTATTTCTGTGTCTATTAGTGTTATTGGGTGATTTTCGTAGTTTGTCGTGTAAGTGCAGTTGGAGAGAGTGTCTTTAAAGCTCTCCCAGTCTACTCTTTTGTAGTGGTAGTGTAAGTGTGATGGGACGAGGATAGGGTTAGACGAGAGATGAAGAAAGATAGGGATTTGGTCGGAACCACACAATGGTCCTGGAGACAAGAAATTATGGAGATAATTACTGGCGCTGTTGAAGAAGACAAGGTCAGGTCTGCCTTTTCCTCCTTGGCCAGTGAAGACGGTGTGGAGGTAAGGACCTAGGAAGTTAAGACGTTTGTAAGAGTATAAAGCGAATAAGTCATCACCATGAGAATTGTTTCTGCTGTGGTGGAAGGTTCTGTGTTGGGCGTTGAGGTTAGGTAGAAGGTAGACTGGGATATGTGTGTGATTGAATACTGTGTAGAGATCATAGAGTGGAATGGTAGTGTTGGGTCGAGAGTATGTGGTGCAGAAGATAATGAAGCAATGTATTGTATTTATCTTAACTGCTAGAAAGTATTCGAATTGCCATTAGATGGCGAGGTAATCGTGTTCGATGGTGTTGCGTATGAGAATGGCGACTCCCTCGTGTCTACTGTCTGGAGACTGTCGTGATGTATACCCGCAATGTCTAATTTTGTATCCGTTGGTGATACATGTGATGATAAGTATCACAACATCGGGTTGTTTCTCTTCGAGGAGAGTGGCAATCAGATGACGGCCATTGTGATAGCTGCGCACGTTAAATTGTAAGATTTTTAGCATCTTACGACTTAGTGAAATTTACTGGCCTTTTGTGTCTGTTGTCGATGAAGGCCGTTGACATACCGTTTGCGAGTCTCACTTGTATCATATTTCTAGTCGTGGGTCGGGATATATCTGGTGAGGAGTCAGGAGAGGGGCGAGGGGAGGGGAAAGGGTCATTGTCGACAATTTGAAGGTCAAGGTTGACCGTTGGTGGGTTGTCTGGTGTGTCGACAAGGTCAGGTGCTGGGGCTCCTGTGGGAGGGTTAGGCGCGGGACGGAGGGAGGGGTAGAGGGGAGGGGGGGTTTGGTGAGTGGAGGTTTAGGGGGAACTGTCGTGGTGGTGGAAGTTGGGACGGTGGGAGTGGGAGAGGAATCGGTATTTGGAGAGACAGTAGGATTGCTGGTGTTGGGTTGGGGGGGTTGTGGATGGAGTTGTGTTAGGGGTGCGGGAGGGGGTATTGGAAGTTGTGAGGGTGACAGGTTGAGTAGTTGGAGGAGAGTTGGAAGTGCTACTGGGGGTCTCCTGGGATACGTTTTCGTTAGGGGTCAGGGTAGTGGACGACACAGGGGTCGGGGAGGGATGGTTGGTGGCGGGGGAGCTGAGGAGTTCAGGTGGAGTGCTTACATTGGTTAGGTTGTTTTGAGCAAGAAGCAAATTGAAAATTCTGATGAATTCCGACTTATCTTCCCCGCTCAGGAACAACGCTTTTAGGTAGCACGCATGCATCCTACCTTGTAGGGTGAGGAGGTCTGAAGAATTAGTGGTTGGGATAGGAGAAGCTTGGATTTCAGGGGAGGAGGAGCAGCAGCAACTGTTGCGTAGAGGTGAGGGTTTGTGGAAGGAGATGAGTTGGTTTTTTGTGCCTGACGCACTGCGCGGAGTTGCTCCTTCTTACGTGGGCACAGCCCAGATACAGCAACATGTCTACCTTTACAGTTGACACACTTCGCTGCCTGAACCTTGCACTCAAGAAAACCATGACCAGTTTCCGCGCATTGACTACAGGTTTGGTGGGGTTCTTTACAGTTCTTAGTCTCATGTCCGTATTTCAGACATTTGAAACATTGTTGTACGTCGAGATATTCATCTTTCTTCAGGGATTTTGCTGGCACAGAGATCATGGGGAACAGGACTCCCCGGGAGAGCAGGCGATCGGCCTCGGTCGGGTTTGATCATTGTATCTTTATTGATCTGGAGTTATTCGGTTTATAGACGTTGATGACATTAACGTCATTGTTTTCGCCATTGATGGCTTCAACAATCTCCGAAGGGCTGAGGGACAAGATAGATTCATCAACATTGTAGGCAATAATAGTACATCTAGCTTGAAGGGGGCAGCGGTCCTGAACGATTTGGTAGTTTTTTTAGCTAGTTCATCAAGGAGAGGCTTAGATAGGATTCTATCTAAATCACTATCTTTGCCCAAGCAAATCTTAAACTGGTATTTGTTCGAGGGGAATTGAATGACCCTAGTAGGACGGATCTCAGTGGTCTTAAAGACGATGGACAGGAGTTCGAACGTGGAAGGAGGGAGACAATCAGTTTTGAGGGATTTTAGACGTATGTCGGGCGGCATGTTGGTGGCATCAGTGTCCTAGTGCGAGAAAACGTGAGTGAGGGACGCTCGACGGTCCAAGGTAGGGGAGAGGTAAGAGATAGTGTGAGGGTCTCCACCCCGTCAGGTGAGAACAGGTCCACTCCAGCCTCCACTCCTCAGGAAAATGAGTTTTCCAGAATGGGGTGGGGAAGCTGGGGTAGAGATTGCTCAAGCCAAACGGTCGAGAGATGGATGATGGATGATAAAAAATAGAAAATAAAAAGGTGAAGTCTGAAGTTGTGACTGATGATGTAGCCGAAGAGGTGAAGTCTGAAGTTGTGACTGATGGAGTAGCCGAAAAGGTGAAGTCTGAAGTTGTGACTGATGATGTAGCCGAAGAGGTGAAGTCTGAAGTTGTGACTGATGATGTGGCCGAAGAGGTGAAGTCTGAAGTTGTGACAGATGATGTAGCCGAAGAGGTGAAGTCTGAAGTTGTGACTGATGGAGTAGCCGAAAAGGTGAAGTCTGAAGTTGTGACAGATGATGTAGCCGAAAAGGTGAAGTCTGAAGTTGTGACTGATGATGTAGCCGAAGAGGTGAAGTCTGAAGTTGTGACTGATGATGTGGCCGAAGAGGTGAAGTCTGAAGTTGTGACAGATGATGTAGCCGAAGAGGTGAAGTCTGAAGTTGTGACAGATGATGTAGCCGAAGAGGTGAAGTCTGAAGTTGTGACAGACGATGTAGCCGAAGAGGTGAAGTCTGAAGTTGTGACTGATGGAGTTGCGGAGGAGGTGAAGTCTGAAGTTGTGACTGATGATGTGGCCCAAAAGGTGAAGTCTGAAGCTGTAGTGTCTGGTGATGACTTGGCGGAAGATAGCGAGGGGTTCTGGCGTCTTGACTGATAGCCCAATGAAGGCTGTGGAGTCTGGTGACCCAACTGTCTCCGGGAATGTGTGGGGCTGTGCCATATTATTACTGTATATTTCTATATAACGAGATATCAAGATCAATTGTAAATAACTATTTCATTCAGCTATCCAAATCATCCCTGGCTATATCCCACCATATACAGTCATCCATGGCTATATCCCACCATGAACAGTCATCCATGGCTTATATCCACCATGAACAGTCATCCATGGCTAATATCCACCATGGACAGTCATCCATGGCTATATCCACCATGGACAGTCATCCATGGCTATATCCACCATGAACAGTCATCCATGGCTATATCCACCCTGAACAGTCATCCTGGCTATATCCACCATGGACAGTCATCCATGGCTATATCCACCATGGACAGTCATCCATGGCTATATCCCACCATATACAGTCATCCATGGCTATATCCCACCATGGACAGTCATCCCATGG